>NC_135506.1:26787160-26878848 GCF_052857255.1 Amblyomma americanum | reverse complement strand
GCTTGTTCCGCCAATTCCGAAACTACAGAAAACAGCACTTGTTTTTCTGTATTTTTTGTAACACGTTTGCGTACTGCACGCTGTGTTTCGCGGCATACGTTCACTTTCTACAAACGAGAAAAAAAAAGCAAGTTTCAGCTATGGAATAACTAACACCACCACCGCTATTTTCTTCAGAAGTGCGCTCGTTGCCTACGCGGTGTTACCTTCCGTGGCGCCGCAAGCTAGGCAAGCGGACGGAAATAGCTCTATGTAACGGCATAACCATAATCGCCTACCGCACAGCTGGGCGCCCGCAATTGACTGCATCGTCCCTTCGGTAGGCGTTTCAAAGGCCCGCTTCGGCTGAACGGAAGAAGCTCCTGCTATCTTCTTCGGTCTGCGAGACGTCGTGTGGTATGCAACTTTCATGAACCTGCGCGCAGAGCAGGTCCGACCGTGCACAAGCAGAGGTGGTCCAACTCCTACGGCGCGACAGCCTTGCGTGGGCTCACGGCGGAAGTCGTTCGGTCCATTGCAAGGTCGCTCTGCTCCCAGAGGGCGGTTTACTCTCGAGGGCCTTGTCGTGGTTGCGTCACCCCTTAAACGTGGTCGGAGCACAATCGCGGGCCTTGTGTAATAACCACGCGAGAAGAACCCCCCCCCCCCCCCCCCCCCCCTTGTCTACAGGCGTGGCGAGGCGCGATGCCTTTTTCTCTGCGTCCTGCTTCGGCTGTGTCCGCAGAAGCTGTCAGATGCCTGTTGTGCTTGCCTCTCAGGCAGAGGCAAAAGTTATATCAGGCTTAATATAGTTTGATTGAACTTTTTTTCTCTTTCGGACCGGCAACGCTGTCAGTGCGGCTGGGATGACTAGTCCGCCAGAACTGTTCGTTATATAGTTAATAATTGCGAAAAATGATTTGTGCTACGCAGTTTTCCGGCGAGCGGTGAGGGAACGTCGAGCGTTCTTGTTGTTCCGATAATTGTTTCAGCCCGCGTGACGTGGCGGGCGTTCGAGATCGCGCTGATAACTCTCTAATGGCACACGCCCTCACTCGTTGCACGTTTGACCTGTCACGTGGAAGGTGCATTTAGACTGTTGTACGACAGGAACTAAACAATAGTCGCACGGGCCCGTCAGAGAACGGGAAAGGTAGTGCTACTCCTGCAACTACGCAAGGGAGCCGAAGAGAACTAGAAACACACTATAATTTTTTTTTAACATTCTTGAAGGCGTAAAAAAAAAGGTGTCGCAGGGCTAACACCCGTATGGTGTTCATGAACACCCTAACATCATAAGGGTGTTAAGAACACTGTTAAAGTGTTCCATGAGCTCAGTGCTCTTGGTACATATAGTTAAAAATTAAAAGAATTTGGGGTGTTCTCTGCACTCTGTACGGAAGACGTGGAGTGCACGCAGCGGAGAGTTCACGCTGCTCAGACTTCGTGGAGTCTAGAGCTAGTAGTGGAGCAGATGGAGCGTGGGCTAGCTCGGAGTTTATAATAGTAATAATAATAATAATAATAATAATAATTGGTTTTTTGGGGAAAGGAAATGGCGCAGTATCTGTGTCACATATCGTTGGACACGTGAACCGCGCCGTAAGGGATGGGATAAAGGAGGGAGCGAAAGAAGAAAGAGGTGCCGTAATGGAGGGCTCCGGAATAATTTCGACTACCCGGGGATCTTTAACGTGCGCCGACATCGCACAGCACACGGGCGCCGTAGCGTTTTTCCTCCATAAAAACGCAGCCGCCGCGGTCGGTTTCGAACCCGGGAACAACTCCGGATCAGTAGACGAGCGCCCTAACCACTGAGCCACCGCGGCGGGTCAGAGTTTATGGAAAGTTGAGTTCGTGGAGCATCAAGTTCATCGAGCGCAGAGGTCGTGGAGCGTGTAGAATAAAAAGATTAAAAGAGTTGAGAGCATTGAGTATACTGGCTGGGATCCGTACTCTGCACGTGCAGTGCACTGTTTCAAAACCGGGCACGTGCGCCATCGCTGTCGATGCCACCTCGCCGGCCGTTCCTTCCCCGTGGCGCTCATTACTAGCGCGTATACAGCTCCATTCCCGTGGCACACCGCCGCACGTTTCCCACCCGCCGTCTCCCGTGGCACGCGTGCCGAACGCAGCCTTGTTTCAATAATCCGAGACACATCGCGTATGCGGCACGAGCAGGTCCCCCCCGCCGGTCGACCCCGTCACCCTTCTTCTGGAACCTCTCTCTCTCTCTCTCCTCCTTCATCCGCCTCCGCTTCATCCCCCTCCCCCTCTCCTTCCTCCGCACCCCAACGATGCGCATCGCTTCGCTTTATTTAATCCGTTAATCTTTCCCGGTACCGGCGTAGAGGGTCGGCGGAACGCCGTGATCGAGTGTGGCTGACGAAGCGCCCGAAGCCGGTCTTCTAATTGCGTGCAGTTTGCGCCCCGCGAAGTATCGCGAAACGGAATGATCGGACTAGTAGCACTTGTCGACGAAGGTACGGGGAGTGTAGGAATTTCGTGAGTTTGAAAAGCCACGGACCCTAAAGGTTTTCATTTTTAAGGCCTGGTCCCTAATCACAGGCGCCTTTCAGCGGCTGTGTCTCTCTTGACCAGATGTCTGTCTCGCCGCATCGTTGAAATTAATCCGTTGTTCCTAATGTTTTGCTGGAAGTAAGAGTGAGCGTAATGTATGCAGTAATTTTTCTCGGTTTTTGCCTGGGTCGGCACCTGGAGGCTCGTAAGAAGAATGACTGTCGCTCTTGGGACTGGTTTAACGGGAACGCATAGTTTGACGTGCATTTGCTACACGTTTACGGGTTTGCAAATTACAGACAGTAGAGGTTTTCTTTTTTTTCTTGCGGTTTAGCGTGTGTTACAACGATCCGCGCCGTTCGCAGAAACGGTGTAAACATTTCAGATGCGCGGGAATGCGAAGTCTGAAAATGCCCGATTCCTTCCGGACTGCATTATCCAGCCGATAGTATAGTTTTGGTGTCAAGTGACTAATCTCTTGAGCCTCTGCTATATGAAGCTATATGGATAGAGGGTGTTAAGAATAAAAGCTATCAAGATTGGAATTACCCGCATATGCTTCCAGGGAAGTGCGCAATTTGGGCCGTGTTTGCACCGTATTATACGTCTCCAGTATTTCCCGCGAAACACCTGGATCTACGTGTAACTCGCTCGCGTGAGGACAGCAATAACGGGGCCATTGTATATAGATTACTGCGTCCGTAAACACTCCGCACTGAAACTGGCTTCAAACAAATGGAGGCTTAAAGCATCGCCCAGAGGTCTTCCATTTAGAGGCCTTTGTATTGAGCTGCTCTAAGCGGAAAGGAATAAAAAGGCAGTAAGCTGTTCTCTAGAGCACTGTCTTCTATAAATTAGGGGGGGTCTAAAGGACAGCTTACTTCATTTTTACTCCTGCATAGGCGCATTCTTGTTTAGAGTGTATTAAGCCTAGGCGTGCGGTGTTCTAATTAAGAAAAGAAAATGACCGCGATGTTGCGTTTCGGCTCGTCTTCCAGGCAGGGCGCGAAGATGGCCCCGCGACCCCTGCGCGTTGCGTGCACTGCACGGAAATACGAAGAGCAGCGCATACCGACTCGCTCTTTGCATGGTTGTGTTTGTGCCACGGTCTTGTGTGGGCGAGTAAGACAAGCGCGTCCGCGAGAGGGAATAAGCCTTGACAGGCAGCCGCTGCACGCGTCTTCGGCGAGGGACGCCGCGTTACGTAAAGCGCACTTTATAGCCGCCGCATCGGCGGCGAACGAAGGCTGTCCGGGCTAGCGCCATCTTTTCTCTCCATCCGTGGGGATTTGCGGGGGAGTAGGCAGCAGCAAGCAGCAGGTGGGTTGTGGGAGTAGTCGTCGCGTCGGTTCGAAAGCAAGATGACCTCAGGCCTTGTCGTTTCGCGAGTGCCGGTGGTGGCTTCTTTCCGCTTCGGAATTTGCCTCGTCGGCTGGCCAGACGCGGCACTTCCAGCCAGCTGCCGCGCGGGGTCGACCCGGGTGACCCCGTTGCTACTCTGTTTAAACAGCTGAGAATTAGAACAATCGTTGTGTGACGGAGTGGCCCTTGAATCAAACTCGAGTCGTTTCAAGTGGTGCGGCTGATTGCTCAAGGAGCTTGCGTGTGAACAGCGGGACGTCAGAATGAAGTTGTCAGCTCAAGTGTTGGGTATGTGATAAGAGCTAATAAAACCCGAGGAACGATGTTTGGCGGTAGCTTTTACGCGTGGCAGCAAAAAGAAAAAGAAAAACGCTGTTTCTGACGCACCCTCTCCAGCGCCGAAATGACATCAATAAGAAGTGGCAGTTTTCGCGAAAGTCATAGTTTGTGGTCTTCAAACAGAACCACATGCACTCGTCAAAAAGTTGCTTGGCGAGCAGTTCTATGCGTTGACTTGCTAAGCCTTGCCGGAGTTCCACCGGAGTCGCTTTTGAGAGGGCGTAGGTGAGGTTTGCATTGTAGACAAGAGATGAGCATCTCTGGAAACCGCGTAGCCGGGGTAAGAGGTCGGCAAAACGCGGCATAAGCATTGTTCGAAAGCGTGAAACCAGGGTAAGGCGCACACAAGGTCCATTATTTCAGCGAAACTTGAACAGAGACAGAGAGAGAAATGACGACCGGAAGAATACTGTTTCGAACTGGACGTCGAAAAGGCGGACCAACGTTTCGACATGGAGGCATGCGCGGTAGATGCTTGTGCCTGACAAAGGAACGTGCTCTGGGCGCTGTGTGTGTATCCACTTCCGGTCCGGTCCGTGTCCCCGGGGAGTGAGTGACGAAGGTTGCGGCGTGTTGGCAAGCGGGCCTTGTGTTCTGCGGGGACGGAGCTGCGCGGAGCAAAGGAACGCCTGTTCTCCGTCTGCTCCGCGTTGCCCGTTTCCGCGTTGCGGCTTTTTCAAGTCGCGCTGCGTGTTCCCCCCGCTTCTTCCTCGGTGCGTTCCTTTCTTCCGCTCCTTATTTCCGCCCATCCTGCACTTCTACTTCCGGTTTGTCCGCATCACCGTCTTTCGTGTGCTGCGCGAGCATGGTCGCATTGTGGAGAGACTGCATCTTTTGTTTTTGTTGTTATTTCGGTACATGCGGGTTGTTGTTTAAATGGATTCGAAGCTCGTTATAACGAAACCGTTTTGTAATGAAATAATGGATATAACGAAGGAATGACAATTCCCCTCGGAAGTTCAGTCAGCAGCGGCTATAACGAAGTATGGCTACAACGAAGTAATTTCCGGGCCCCTTCAACTTAGTTACAACGAGGTTCAACTATATAGTCCTCTTTTGCTGCATTATTAGGAGGATGACTATTACGGATTTAGGGCTTGTATGTTAGCGAGGTGTTGCTCTTAGCCACTCGGTCTGTTGGGGAGTCAGCGCGAATTACAAGCAGATACCGCAGATACCTCTTATGGCTGATGTGGGGTGGAGGCCTGGGAAGCTTATTGTTTGTATAGAGCGTAGAACTCTTACAAATACGCATCTGCGTATGGGCCTCAATGTCTTTCGGTAAAGGGAACGCTCACTTTCCACAAAAACGGGTGTATGTCACTTCAGCAAAGAACTTGAAATGTGACAGGATATTACTCGTCTGAAGGAAAACTACTGGGATTTCTAACCTCCTTGAACTCCTGAGCACAAGCACACTGGGTTCTAGAGACTATATACATGAGGCGCATCGGACTGGAAGTCTATAAGTTTCTGTTCTGGTAATATTCTATTAACAGGCGACCCCCCGATGTAGACCACCTTGAGTTTTTCTCCCTACAGCGGGGCTGCTGTGATATTTTTGTCGATGAGATTGAGACGAGTCAAGTTTTCAGTCGCACAGTAAAAACGCGATGCGTGCCGAATGTTTTATGCTCCACAGAAGTAATTAACGCAGTCAGCTCGTTCTGGTTCTACAGGGTGGTTGGAATGCATACCCAGAAATCCCGGGCAAGCGCAGTTTTCAACGGAAAGTTTTTTTTTTGTTTGAGGAACGCAATTTTTTGCATATCGTGAAACTGCACCTTTAACAATCAGTATAGAGGCGCAGATTACCCACAGGGACGCTTTTAGTTTTCCTCTACTTATTGTAAAAAAAAGTACTCATTGCTTTTCTGTGGCAGTCTTGACTACTCCAGCGAGTGACGGAAACTTTTTAAAAATTTGCTACGCATAGGAACGGTAGACTGTTCCCATCGATAGAACTGTATCTCTCAATTTTCACCGTCGACTCACAGTTAAAAGTAATGCCCAAGAAAGCTTGCTTGCTTTCACATGTGCGATGCTTTAGTGCGCGTGTGCTTTGACGTGTGTGACGAAGTTTCTGTAGTTAGCACTTAAGACGCTTAGTTGGTTTTTTAAACTTTCAATGCTGGAAACGCGGTTGTTATCGCCTCAAATATTTTGCCTTCTTGCTCGGTATCATATTTTCTCTCTCCGTATTTAGTGCTCTTTCCAGGTTTTTTTTTTCTATGTGGTGACCTGCGTCCAGCAGCGGGTGATTTGAATTGCCTATGCCCTATAGCCTTTAATCTCTTAATCTCTTCCTAGATTTCGTGCATCGTATTACATCAGTTATATCGGCTAGCCCTCCTCTGCTGCGATGCTTCCTCGATAAGGTCGTCCCTACGCCCTCTCAACGTGATTAGCCGCGTGCGCTGTGGCTTGTTTCTTTACATTTATTCGCTCCAACCCTTGTAGGGGCGCTTATCCTCGTTCGATCTCGTTAATCCCGCGTCTTGTGAGTCTCGCAGTCGTACCTCTCGACCTCTGGTCGCGGTCCAGCGACCTCGATCGAAGGTTATCAATGTCTGCCAAATGGCTGGTGACCGACCCAGAGCCTTAGGCAAACGCCCAATCTAGTTCCTTTGGCTTTTAACACTTTCATGTAGACTTCGGCGCTGTGCCGTTAGCCGGGGCATTTCTTGAGTTTCTCTTTTGGTTGTTTGCTTCGTGTTTTCCCTCCAAGAAGACCGCCGACCCCTCAGCTTTCCTTCGACACAGGGAAGATGGATGGCGGAATTCTTAAATGGTTTTTGTTATCTTTACTTGCTCTATTTCTTTTTTACCTTGTTCTGAGCACCGTTTAACCTCTTATGCTGGGTACCACTGCCCTGGGCGGGAGACTTATGGGGACATTCGTAAAACCGGAAGTAGGTGTGTGTAGTTCTATCGCTGTGTTGCATCTGCCTTATCGGTTTATTTTGTGCACTTTTTTTTTAGAATGAGGCCTGCTCTTCCTCTGTATCCATTCGTGCAGTACGCTTTGTCATTATTTATTTTGTATCTTTCGGAAGCTACCGAGTCGTATACTTTGCCCCTGCTTTCCAGCACAACTTAAACACAGCGGCTTGTCCTGGATAAAGCTGAATGCTTGAGTCTGCACAGGCAAATAGGAAGTGCGAAACCTGCATGTTGTATGTCCAGCAGCCCCCCCCCCCTCCCCCCCGCCCCCGTTAAGTGGTTCTTGGCGATCTAGGATATCCCTGGCGCCCAAGACGCGACGGCAGGTTTTCGATGACAGGGTGCTTGAAGTCGGAAAAATTATGGCTATTATGGCGTACGGCTCCAGGGCTGCTTATTCTGTTCTTAGAACTCCACCCACGCATACTGGTCATTTGATGTTGCACGTTTTAGTGTCATGTAGCGAAGCCAAGTTGTGGCGGCGAGGCGCTCCGCGGTAACTCCAAGAAGGGCCAACGTTACACGGGTTCGCAGCCTGTGCTGTCTCTGTTTTCCTGAGAAATTTGCAGTTTGTATACGTGCTTGAGGGGGGGGGGGGGGGGGCTTTCCCAGGGCCCGCAAGCTGTGTGTACAGTGTCAGTGCGTTGAGAACGGTTTTCTCGACCAAGCCGCAGAGAAGGAGCAGTTGAGACAACCTCGAAGTGAGGCGGTCCAATAGGCGCCGTTCACTTGTGTTGTGTTCCGAGTCTGATTCGTCGGAATAAGGTGAAAGTATCTTGAGTTTGCAGTTCCGCACCAGCCACCGAGATGCTGTTCAACGACGGAGGAATTTGCAAAAAAAAAAGAAGGGCTGGAGAGGACGTGTTCATAGTTGCGCGCTTCCAAAAAGATAAGAGCCGTTTGTTTCTTTGAGATTCTTCTGGTCTTAGTTCGTTGCGGTGTAGAGTCTGCTTTCCCGCCAGACACCCGTGTCGCCGGCCGATCTACGAATACGCCTGCATACCGCTGTCCCTGTGACCCTTGGATCCTTATAGACGCCGGCGCATTGACCGCTGCGCTTATAGTCCGATACAACTCAACAACGAAGCGGCTTTTCCACGTCAAACAACACCAATACCAGCCAATGGCGTCGGCTTATTCTCATGAGCCGGCTAGCGTGACAATGCGGGGAGTGGCAGATAAAAATTGGGATCATTCCCTTCCCTGCTTTCTCGCGCCGATCGCTGCATTGTCATGCTAGCCGCCTCATGAGAATCGGCCGGCGCCATTGGCTGGTATTGGTGTCGTTTGACGTGGAAAAGTCGCTTCGTTCTTGAGTTGTATCCGACTACAGGTATCCCCGTGATCCTTGGAGAGTCCTTCTCCCCCCTGTCCTCAACTTTGCGGTCGACGTTTTAGGTATGCGTTTCAATTACGCCGCGGCATACGCTACCGCCGTAAGGCGTGACGCCACGCCTTCCAAATTGCGCCGAACCCTCGACCTTCGGGTGGAAAAGCGTTGCGCACGCAGTCAGCACATTATTGAGGCGGCGAATGGTTGTTGTGTCTTTTGTTCTTGGAATCTGGTACGCTTCGTGACTCCGCTCTACCGCGTCTACAGGCCTTACTGAGCGACCTTCGGTGTTTGTTTTTAGATACCCAAAGGCATACACAGATCAACCTCAACTCCATCGCATAATCGATGCCTTCCGTGAAGTTATCGCTTCCTTGGGGGCGTACGTAAGGGTGTGGGGCTGTGTATATATACTCCCCCATGGGTATTATTTTCAGTTATACTAGTAGGGGCCGTTCAAGTGTGCTATCATTACGGCTGTACCTACCCATGCTGGCCATCCGTTTCAATCGGAGTGATTAGGCGGTGCTTTTATCACAGGTACGCCTTTTCTTTTGTCTCTTGTTATCTGCGGCGAAAGCTTATGGACCACACCTTAAATGCGTCTCTGGGCCATTCGTTCTCGCTAACCGCACCACCGAATGCCGGGACTACGCCCCGATCATTCCCTTTCTTTTATTTCTTCGGCGCTCTATCAAAGAAAGAAAAAGAGAAAGAAGAAGAAATAAAGGAAAACGGCTAAGCTGCCCACAAGCGAATTGCCTTCACGCCGTCTTGCCTTTCCGGGAATAATTGGACCGCAAGAACCGCGGCGTGTGTACGCCCGCGCCCTCTTTTGTTCTTCGCCGCTCCCCCTGCGTCTCATAGTTTGTGTATATATCCTTCACGGACTTTATTTTTTCTCTCTCTGTCTCTTTCTTACAAAAGTTTGCGCCTTTAGCTTTATAAGTTGCTTGCTTAAATAAGCGCGTGGCGTTTTTCCGGCCCGCTGCTCCGACGTTTCACGAATTCTCGCTCTGTCAAGTGGGCGATCGGCTACTGATCCGGAGTTCCCGGGTTCGAACCCGACCGCGGCGGCTGCGTTTTTATGGAGGCGAAACGCTAAGGCGCCAGTGTGCTGTGCGATGTCAGTGCACGTTAAAGATCCCCAGGTGGTCGAAATTATTCCGGAGCCCTCCACTACGGCACCTCTTCTTCCTTTCTTCACTCCCTCCTTTATCCCTTCCTTAACGGCGCGGTTCAGGTGTCCAACGATATATGAGACAGATACTGCGCCATTTCCTTTCCCCCCAAACCAATTATTATTATTATTATTATTATTATTATTATTATTATTATTATTATTATTATTATTATTATTATTATTATTAACTGTGGCCGCTCGCGCTTTGACGCTTTACATGTGCGTGCGTGTTACGTTTCGCAGTCCACACCACTTCACAGGTAATGAGGGATCGCACTTCACTGCAAAGCTCACCGTACGATTGAGAAACGCTTCCCGGTCGATCGGCGCCCTTCACGTTCGCTGTAGCGAATCGGGATTAATTCAGGATTGGAACATCCTGTAGTCGGATGAAACTCAAGAACTAAGCGGCTTCTCCTCGTATGGGGACCCCATTCCAGCCAATAGCGTCGGACTACTCTCACGCCCCTGCTAACGTGACAGCGCAGGGAGTGGGAAAGGAAAGTCTGTAGTCCTTCCCTCCATGGTCGAGGAGAATCCCCTCCTTGTATTGTCGCGTCGCTCACTGCATTGTGACGCTGGCAGGGTCGTGAAAATCGGACGACGCCATTGGCTAAAAAGGGGGTCCTTCGTCGGGGAAAAGCGTTTTGTTCTTGAGTTGTATCCGACCATAGACGGCATACAAAGCCAGTCGGGAACTGAGGTGACAGCAGCTTGCATGCTTAGGTCTTTTATAGTTAGCTCGTGGCAACTCTGTGCGAACTCCATTTTACCGGCGAGGCTCAGATGTAATGGAGCTTTGAATAGTATTGCTGTAGCAGTGCATTTCTTTGTCTTCCTAACTTGTGTCGCTACTTATTTTGTCTTTTCTGAACTGCGACGCTTTACTTCGCTCGTTCACCCGAACGGAACCGGAACCGTTTTGCTGGCCTATTGTCCCGCTTATAAGTCACTTATTATTCTCGCTCCGTCAGTTGTCCCTCCCGTAACTCTGCTTGATTTCTTTTTAAATTCTTTTTTTGTACGTCGCTGTTTTTTTTTTTTCGGGCTTAAGCTTGCAACGTTGTTAGCGTCGTGCTTTTCGAGTCGCGAGGGGGGGCTGACCGCTGCGGTGCGACCTTGGATCGTAGCCACGCTTACGTGACGGACGGTGCGGCCGCAGTTCGCCGGACCGTCTCCGCTGCGTCGACTTTCGTGGCCCTCGTCTCCGGAGGGGGCCGTGGAGGGCCCCTCCTCCCTGCCTCTGCAATTAACCTAGAAATGTCGCTGCCGGTAATGGCACCCCGCTGATCTCGCTGTTTTTTTTTTTTCCCCGCTTGCCTTTCTTTATCGTCATGTTGTTTTCCCGTCCCTCGATCTTTTGTCGATAAGAAAACGGGAGTCGAAATGCTTGGGAAAGTTGCGTTTGAAGGGGGGGGGGGGGGGGGGGGGGGGGGGCTTTCCGGCGAGCAGGTCTTCGTGTCAACTTAGAACGAGCATTCCTCAGTGAAAGAAGCAAGATTTCGCAATATGTTGACATTCCTTCACTATCTCTCTTGCGGCCTTTTGGAAGCGTCTTGTTGCATGAGGAGAAAGCCTTTAAGGAGAGCTTGGCTTTTCCAGATGAATCTGGCTACTACTTTTAGTCCGCTGTGACGAGTGCGACAGTTGCAAACAGTGCGAGTACGTAGTTAAGATGTCGCCATATGAGCCGCATCGTTGTCGCGAGTTGGTTCGTGTTGAGGCCAAGCCGAAGCGCGCTCTGGATGCTAAAGGACAACTGTACGGAACACACGCCGCAGTGCTAACGAAGCGCTGCCTGTCCTGCAGTAGATATACAGACTTTCAATAGCGGCCGCAGGCCTCAACATAATTGCACCGCTACGGACGCAAGCAGCACGACACGCACGGATCCGCGTTGTAGAAGCACCGAGCGAACTTAAGGACGCATGCACGGAACTTTAGCGTGTTCATTCTCCTCTGTTTCTTTTTTCCCCGATCGGCTATCTCGCCTCCCTGTTTCGTGAATAGTCGCTTGTGCGGAAGAAAGTCCGAGATAGCGTAGGAAATGTCCCAATGGTGCAATTAGCCGGTGCGGCGCTTTCCGGCGATAAAGTGAGATTGATGGCGATTTATACTCTTAGAGCGGTAGATCAGAGGAATATGCGTATGCAGCCGCATAAACGTGTCGGCGGCGTTTCATCCAGGCTGCCTTGCGGAGCGAATGCACTCCTGAGCAGTGAGAGATATGCGTGAAGGTTTTTTTGGCAGGCGGAGGAGCTCGATATGTAAGGGAACTGCTCCTAGTGCCAGATTAATGCCACTGGAGCGTATTTTATGTCTGATCTGCGTGTTTTAGCTTGTATACGTATCTGTTAACCGTCGTGACGCGAGAACGCGGCTAAGTCCGCCATATATTTTTTTTTTGCTTATTCTGTGATTCGACCAGGAAAGTCTACCTGTCTAACAGCGTGAAGACCTGGCGTTTGACTCTTTAAACAAGACCGCGTCCGACGCAAATGCCCGACGCTCTTTGTCCTTGAATGGAAAGACTGGCGTTCGTCGAGGTTGGTTCAAGGATGGGTGCGTTTCTCACTTACGCCCCGGATTCTAAGTCTCTCTTAAGCTTCTGCATTGGTGCTCTATACTCGACCTCAGGAGACAGCGTTGCAGCCCTCACTGTTATTCAGGGCACGCAACGAAGGAGAGCCCTTACTAGTTTTTCCCTCCGTGAGACACGACTCAACCGCCGTATACATAGTCTAAATAACCTTGAGTGCGCGTGTGTTCAAGTACACGCCTCTGTAGAGCATCATAATTCATCCTCACTATCCGACGTATAACCTCCGCCAGACGTGACCTGGCAAACCACTCCGTTCTTCGTTAAGGGGGGCCTTCTCCGTCTGACCACGAATGCTAAAACGGCGCACTTCGCGCAAGCGTTAACGAGGAAAGTATATAATCCCTGTAGGCATTTAATTCCGTGCAGAGGTATAATCCCCCCCCCCCCCCCCCCCCCCCCCCCCCCCCTCCGGTCTGGTGGTTTGGTGGAGAATAAAGTCCGTGAGAAGGTTCTAAAGTGCTCGACCACAAGCGGGGCGGGAAAACTAAGTAGCGGACGCTTTGCACTCAATTCAATTGTTGTCCTGCAGTGCTCGCTTCCGTCGCGTGCCGTGTCCATTGTCTCGAGCGCCCCTGGAATGTGACGGACAAGCCTGGCCGTGAGCTGGACGCTGAGATAAGCGTCGTAGTGCGGAATTGCTAGCTGGGCGAAAGCATGCGCTGTTTACATAATTGCCGGGAACACGGCGCTTTGCTTTCGTTTTTTTTCCCCCTCCGCGGGCAACCTTGAGGTTAAGGTTCTTAACATGCATGTATGTGGCCGGGGGAACTACAGTGCCCAGTGCGGCGATGAATATTCATGAGAACGGCGGATGATAAACCGTGTCTTGCGTGCGCGCGTCGGGATTTGTGCGAGCTAAGACAGATGAAAAGTCCAACGGTGGTGAGCGGTTGAATTTAAAAGGACGCGCTCCAGGGCGCTGCCTTTTCCCCGCTGACGGTGGCGTTGCTGCTTCGAGTTCGGCCGAGTCTTGACCGAAAAGCGAAGAAAAATGTCCGATATTATTGACTCTTGAACTTCTATAAGATGATATTGACGGACCCGTTTCTGGTACCCGACGTTTGTATGTGGGTTGCGCGAGGGTGTGTAATGTTACTGTGCTGAGTGCGGTTGCGTAGCATTCTCGGGGCATAGAGTTCCCTTCGTGTTTTGTGACCTAATCCATCTCTTGCTTCATTCTCTAGGGAGTTCAGTTTTGAGTGGGCGCCTTCTTGGATGGAACCAAACTGCACCACTCTAAAAAGAACGGAGTAAAAAGGGTGTAAACTGTCCTCTTGAGAACTCCGTTTTGTAAAATGCAGTGCTCAAGAGTAAAGTTTACTCCCATATAGGCGTATTCGTGTTTAGAGTGGCACTGATGAGCTTGCGGAAATACTGCTCGTTCTTTTTTTTTTTTCACTCCAACTCCGGGCGGTGTTCGGAAGTTTCGGAACCGTTAGGGAACTGTAAATATATGCTGTATCGATTATTGTAATGCAGTGTTCTGCTTTTACTCGCGAGAAAGGGTTGGGTACGGAGTAAGGGCTCTGAGTTACGGGAAGCGCCCGAGCAGGAAAGGAGCACTTGCATTATAAGGTGCGACCGGCGCGTGCCACCTTTTTGATAGGATAATTGTATAACCGCTTAGCACCTTCTCGTCACGATTACGTCGTGCGTTTCTCTTTTTTTTTTTTGATGGTGGGGGGGGGCGGGGGGGGCTGCCGTACTTTCTTAAGAAGACGCGCGTCAGGCCCTGCTCGGAAGGCGACCTCGTTTGTGACAAGGCGCGCTATTTTGGACGGCTCTAGCTCGGCCGTTTCTCGAAACCACGCGCGGGGGGCTTAGGCTGTCCAGAATGACGGACGAAGCCACGCCCACTCTTCGAGAAAATTGCTCGCCCGAAGGCGCCTGGCGTTGACGTCGACTTCTCGCCAAAGTGTCAGCTCACCGCGTATGGACGACTTCTCGAAAATTGAAGAAGGAAAAATTTGAGGTGTTTGATATCGCAAAGGAATACCCCCCCCTCGTTGGGGAGGATCGAGCCATACAGGAAGTATGCCTGCGTTTATTCAATTCTTCAGTCCACGCTCACAATGTGGCGGAACCCTTATAAAAATGGTCTATACAGAGTCTAGAGACTTTCTATAGACAAAAGTCTATACTAAAGGTGTATGACCATAAATCTATAGGTTGTCTGTAGACTGTCTATAGGATTTGTATTGCCTATAGACTGTTCTCTAGGGTTTGTCTGTAGAGACTATAGACTTTATAGACAGAGGTCTATGGACAGTCTATAGACTAAAGAAATTTTTGTAAGGGAAGAGTGCACTCTAAAACAGAAAGGGGTAAAAAACGGAGGGCGCTGGAGGAGAGCTTACTCTCTTTTCATTGCCATTTAGGCGTATTCTTGTTTAGAGTGCACGTATACTTGCCGAAAATTCAATAACAGAAAGGAATGAATAATAATATAAAGAAAGGAAGGAAGATTGAATGAGAGAAGAAAAAAAAGCTCACTTTAAGGAAGAAGGAAGAAAAGTCTCTATAGTCGGTCGGTTGTGGGCACAAACAGCCCCCCCCCCCCCCTCCCTCCCCCGCGATTGGTTCTGTTTCCGTCCCGGCTCCGGCTGTTCGAACCGCCGATTTGCATGGTCCGCGAGCCGCCTCTGTACGTATTGCCTGCAGCTGAACAGCGTGAAGAGTTTCTTTTTTGTGTGTGTGTGTCTGGTATACACCTTCCGTAACGACAGCCCAAACCCTCCGGTCATTGTCTAACGTAACCTAGTTTGTGAAACGCCGAGACACGTCAATGCCGTGTATCGGAAAAAAAAGCGTGGAAATTGCGCCGTCGGAGGAGTTCGATTATATAGGAGCCCCGGAACAAATGGTCGCCTCCTTGCATTATTTTGTTTCTCCTTTTTAGCTTTCGCTTAGCCGCGGCCCTGTTGCGTCTGTATACAAGCTACACGGAAGTGAAAATACCTTAAGGTTTTGCTGGTTCAGGAATTGTGTGAGCGGCTCTTAATCTTGGAAGTCAGGTTTCCGTTTTTCCTAATGTCCTCTTAAGCGCTTTGAGGCCCGAGAATTACACAATTTTGACGTCTGCTTTCGTTGTAATTGAAAAGACGAGACTCCGTGGTTTCCGAATTTCCCGACTCTGCGTAATTTCTCAAATTAAATTAATAAAAAACGTGGCATAAACTAAACAGATATTGGTCTTCCACCGCCCATCGGGAGTTTTGTGGTATACGTTACTGGTTTAAAAGCGATGCGAGCTTCGTGACGTGCTGTGGATACCTTTAGTACGTCATCTTCCCCGTTAACTCGTAAAAAAAAAAAGAAACATTGCTCGCTTTGAGTGCTTTTCTAAAACTCCAACAATAACCCATCCTGTTACAGTTATTGCACTTCTTGCTTGCACGACTCGAACTGTATTACGCTCTGTGTAGCAAGGTTGCGGGTTAAAATTTTTGATGGTAGTTTTTTTAACAAACCTGACCGGGAGCACTTAAATTCCAGACGTCGTTAGCGGCTTTGTGGAGCTCTCCGTTCCCCATACCAGGTTATAGTTACGTGGAAACGGGGTCGAGGCAAAAACGCGCGTCAGTTCCAGAACTGTCTCGTCGGGCGGTCGTCTTCTCACACTGTACTTAACTTGACTGTTAGTGGCTGAGGTCGTGAGACTGTCGCAGAGGTCAATGACCCGCGCTGCGACGCCCGGACGACGCGGTGAGAAATTAAGGCAGACGGAATGCGCGGCGGGGAAAGAAAGGGATGGAAAGAAAGTGAAAGAAAGCCGCACGGGGCTGTCTTAGAGAAACAACGCGGTCGCGGGCCAGACTCGGAAGTAAGAACGCAAACAGGGAAAAGATTCGGGATAAAAAAAAAGAAAGAAGAAACGAGATGAAACAACATGCACGCACACACCCAGAAGTGGAGAGGGCGAAACGTGGAATTAGCCAGAGAAATGAGGCGTGCACAGGATGCCGGCAAGTGCGCCCGTGCCGGGCACGATTTGGATCACTCCGTTTAGCGGAGAACAAAAAAAAGTGCGAAGGAGGAAAGAAAGAAAAGAATTAAACGTGATAGAAGAAGAGTGAAGTAGAAAGTAGTTCTCTAGGCGCCGGCCAAATCGCCGCGGAAAAAAGAATGAAAGAAAGAAAAACGAGTGATCGCGTGCCCAGCGCGGACTTGGGAGACGAATGGCGAACGAAATACGCAAAACGAGGCGAATAAAAAAAAAAAATCCTGGAAAAAGAAACAGAATAATGGCCCAGAGGCGGGCAAAAAAAAAAAAAACGATAGAAAGACCTCGAACTGGGCGGTGAGGGTCGCGGCGGCATTTGCTCGCTGGTTTTGCCAGGGGCCGACTGGTCCGGTTTCACTTTCACCCGTTTTGCTTTTCTTTTCACACGTTGTCCGCGTGGTTTGTCGTCGCGTGATTCATTTCTCGGGGCGCGCCCTCCTGTCTGCCGGTGGTGGCCGCAAGCAAGGGCCGAGTCGTATACCTGATCGTGCGAGATAGTTTGGCACGTCATGATGTCGTATACCTGATCGTGCGAGATAGTTTGGCACGTCATGATCTTTATCCCCGCAACCGCTACGCAGGAATACCGTTTACAGTGTGGCCACTTTGTGTTGTCTAGATTTCCTTAGTGGTGCTAATTAATTGCGCAGCTGGTGTTCTTGAAGATGTCGCCATCCGCTGTGACTACGACACACGCGCTTGTTTTTTTCGTGAGCGAGAAACAGTCGTACATCCGCGTATTTGACGTCACCGAGTGACGGGCCCGCTATTGGTTGAGACTCGTGTGACGGTGCAGTTTGCAGACCTTCACGCATTTGAAGAGTCGGCACACTGTCTATTGTAATTCGCAGTTTCTTGTGGTCGTTTCACCGGGGGCTCTGATTTAAAGAGCTGCGCTCTGAAAGGAGTTCGCGCAAGTGCATGCGGTCTTGTCAGCTACAGGTAACCTGGCGTACCGTGCCCTCGGATTTCTTAGTCCTACCAGTTACGAAATTCTGATTCGAAATCCGGCCATAGCTTCAGGCCAGTTGTTAACGGTGGCACCACCTATGGTCGAGGCAGTAGGGTATTACTGGCTCCCAACAACTTAACTTTCTTCTCCGTATCCCCTGGCCTAGTACTCCTCGATAGTTCGTATGCACGCCGCAGATGGCGCGACAGTCTGCTGATCACCGATTTCCGCACCAATCGGAGTGCCGTGTCTTTGTACACTGTTGCTATGGGTGGTTTATCAGGAGGCACGACACAAAAGGTCTGACTTGGTTGGTACGTGCCAAGCAAATCGCCCGCATGCCTGCAGGGGGCGCGATAATCGGTAGGCGTCAACAGCGCTGTAAATTTTAAGGCGCACGACGTCACCGTTTTTCCTTTTTTTTTTTTACAAGCTGCGTGTATTAGGAGCCCCGCGGGTGGCCTGCATGCATACGCGTGCTTACAGCACCGAGTGAGCTATGGCTGGACCGGCCCGGAGTGGTTTTCTTTTTTTTTTTTTTTTTCGTTGGCTTGCTTGGCGACGACGCCTGTACGCCAGCCACCACAGCGTATGCCTTGCCCTGGTTGCATGCCTCTGCCTGCTTCCTGGGTTGGCGGCGCGAGCTTCGGAGAGAAAAACCGTAACGCCACCTAGTGTAGACCCCCTGCGCGCGCCGTGCGTGCCTTTATAGCACGCGGCTATTACTTAACGTCGTTTCGCCGGGTCCCAAGGCGACTGTAATAACAAATGGAGGGCACTGTTGTGCTCTGTCGGCAGGCGCTGGACAGGGCCGGTTCGCTGTTCGGTTCCCGCAACGACCAGGTATACACCGCACTACGGTAAGGCACGAAACAGCGCTCGTATAGCGTGGTGTCCTTTTTCTTTTTCTTGTTCGTGCGCGCTTTTTCCAGCGCTCGATGCGTGCTGCGTGAATGCAGAAACAGTGTTCGGAGCTAGTCTGTGCGTGCTGGTTGGTAAGCCGGTGTGCATGCAAGGTGCATGACTTGTTTTATTTATTTTTTTTTTCTTGCAAAGCTTGGCAAACCCGTGTAACCTGAAAGTTGCGCTACAGAGGGGAAAAATATATCGACTGTCTCTCCAGGCACGAAACGCAGGTCGGGGGTGTTTCTCGAAGCGAAGGAATTTCGCTCGACTAATGCCTTGAAACGAACCGAACTAAACACGCGTTCCGATTTCGCGTGGCTGTAGCGCGCGAGGTGCACAGGTCGTCGCTCACATGGAAATGAGGTTAATTTCAACGTGCTGTGGCCCAGACACGGACGTAAAATTTGTTGCTACGGTATGCAAAGCCTTTACTTTCGAGATTATTTATCATCCTTTTTTAGCCGGAAATTATCGCGCTGCCCGAAGGGGAAGCGGCTCTTATCGACGTCGTGTGAAGGAAGTGCTAGTCCACTGTGTTCATGTTGACCTCTCAGTTGGAAAACAGTCGAGGGAGAAACAGCGGGCCGTTCAAGAAGAGCCAATTATCGATTAAACAAAAATATGGCTTAGTTCGTAGTCCGCTAGGCACAGGAAATTACGTCCAAGCAGTTTGTGCTGAAACATACACAACTGCGAACAAATAATTTCCTTTCGTGAATAGTTTCTGGGAACAAATTTGTTGGTTTAAATGTGTTGCGGTAAACGAACACGACTCGTCGTATACCCTTTGTCGCGTGTTCTGTCGCTTGACATAACCAAATGGCTGGTTTAGCTGAAAGCTGCGTTTTTTTTTACGGTATGCTTGGTAAACGGGTGGTTAATTAGGTGAGGTGGGTGCAACTGGCAACGCGGCGCCCTCCTCTACTTCGCTGCTTCGGGTATCACGGCTGACGTGCTTTTCGAACACAGCTGCACTCTAAGCAGAAGGGTGTAAAAAGGGAGTTAGCTGTCCTTCCTTTTATTAAAAGGTGTGTGCTATAGAGGGCAGTTTACTTCCTTTTTACACCCTTCCGTTTATATGTAAAGTTTAATGTGATGATGAACGAAGCAAGTATAACACGTGTCAGGGCCTGGTCGAATACTGGTAATGTGTGATTAAGCAAACGGAAATGGCCACTTCTGCAAGATTTCCAATCCTGCATTTGCATATCAAAATGACCCGCCGCGGTGGCTCAGTGGTTAGGGCGCTCGACTACTGATTCGGAGTTCCCGGGCTCGAACCCGACCGCGGCGGCTGCGTTCTTATGGAGGAAAAACGCTAAGGCGCCCGTGTGCTGTGCGATGTCAGTGCACGTTAAAGATCCCCAGGTGGTCGAAATTATTCCGGAGCCCTCCACTACGGCACCTAATTCTTCTTTTCTTCTTTCACTCCCTCCTTTATCTTCCCTTACGGCGCGGTTCAGGTGTCCAACGATATATGAGACAGATACTGCGCCATTTCCTTTCTCCAAAAAAACCATTTATTATTAATTATTAATATCAAAATGACGCTTAATTGACGAATATGAAAACTATTCCGACCCGGAAGCGTCGCCGCAATGCAAACACGCTTGGCTGATCGCAGTTTTTGTACGCCTTTCACGCAGTGATAAATAACCAAACGAGTCGTAGTAGTAGGTATCGTTTAACAGATCAATGCGGACACTGAGTCCATTCTTTCGTCAGGCGCAATTCTTCGCCGTCGGAGAAGTCTGCCGGGCCTCTGCAACGCGTACGAGAGGAATGTCGAACGAGAGCGTGATATAAAGCGTACACAAAAGAGGAAATTGAGGCGACATGATAGCGGACCACGAGTGACCCACTTAACGTTCAGTGACGCGGGCCTTCTCCGAACGTCTCGGCCCCTGTCGCGGACGCTGTGAATGTTTAAATAACGACGCAGGCGGCGCTGCCCGAAGCGCGTTGCTTCAGTGCCGCTCGACTCGCACTTTGGTGCGGTGTGGTCAACCGAATGATTGACTTTTGCTGCCTGAAGCTCGTTATGAATAACTGGACTCAAAGTGAAAAAAGAGAGCATTCGCGAAAATAATAATAATAATAATAATAATAATAATAATAATAATAATAATAATAATAATAATAATAATAATAATAATAATATTAATAATAATAATTGGTTTTTAGGGAAAGGAAATGGCGCATTATCTGTCTCAGTCTCATATATCGTTGGACACCTGAACCGCGCCGTAAGGGAAGGGTCAAGGGAGGGAGTGAAAGAAGAAAGGGAGAGGGGTGCCATAGTGGAGGGCTCCGGAATAATTTCGACCACCTGGTGATCTTTAACGTGCACTGACATCGCACAGCACACGGGCGCCTTAGCGTTTTTCCTCCATAAAAACGCAGCCGCCGCGGTCGGGTTCGAACCCGGGAACTCCGGATCAGTAGTCGAGCGCCCTAACCACTGAGCCACCGCGCCGGGTCGAAAATGGGCTAAATGCAAAAAAAGACTCAACTCCATCACGTGCAGTGCGTTCACTTTCGTTACGTTTGATATTTAACGTTGCTTGGTTGTCTTAGTTGACTGATTTTTTAAAACTTTTGGCTAATGTATTGCCTAATTGACTGACTGCTTGAACTACGATTGACATTAGCTTAGAAGGGGTATTGTGGCTGTGAGGTTCGCGCTCCCGATGCATTTTACGGGAATGGTTCCTGACGTCACGTGCCAGTGATTTCAGTAATAAAGCGCATTAAACGTGTCAGGATTCTTTCGTTTTCATCACTCACAAGAGTGCATCCTCTGGTATGCTCTTATTAAAGTGGTTTAGCATACTGTTCCTGTATACGGGCTGCCGTTACCTTTCCCAGAAGGCGCCAGCTGCGCAGGTATGGCGCATGCGTAACTTTTTTTATTTACATTCTGCCGTTACCGTTCCCAGAGGGCGCTGGCTGCGTATGCGTGGAGCACATGAGCAGCTAGCGCCCTCTGGGAATGGTAGTGGCAGCACGTATACAGATACAGTATCCTAAATCGTTTCAGTAAGAGTGTACCAAGTGACGACGCACTCTTCGTCCTGTATAAACATGAGTGATCGTTCCCAGAGGGCGCTAGATGCGCATGAGTGCTGCGCATGCGCGGCTATCTCCAGCCAAGTATCGGTAACGCCAATATGTTACCGGTAGCGTGTAAGTTCTGTCACTTCATTTGCCCTGTCAGCAATCTACCAGTTTATCGCAGTACACAGGTCATTGGCGAAAACACTGCCAAAAACCACCAGTGTCGTTCATATCGGCCAGCCGATCAGGGGCCTGCTGATCGCGACAACACTTAGGCACTGTCGCTAACCACGTGCACCGTATAAGCCGAGCACTTTCTTCACTCATCGCACGGAATCGGAATGCACATGAGGCGCTGAATTATCCCAGGCACGTGCATCGGCGAGAGGGCGAGGAGGTATGAAGGCAAGGAATGAAGGGAAAAACAGAACTGCCGGTGCTTTCACTTCGGGCGCGCTCGCTACCTTTTCTGTGGCTTCTTCTCGTCCTCTCTCTCTCTCCCTCGCGGATGTGCTATATACGAGCAAATCCGGTTGTCCTTGCGCAAGTGCCCACCCCCCACGCGGGGGGTGGCAGCCTCGGAAAGTTAACTAGCTCATATCTCAGCACCACGCCGCCATCGGGTTTCTGCGAAAAATTCCTGAAGAGAGAGCCCGTACTTCATCTACTGCCCGCTGCGTCGTGAACGAAGGCTTCTCTTGCGAAGCCTTCGCTCGTTGGCAGCGCGTTTCTTTTAAAAGTATTTTTTTTTGTTTACAGTATCCTTCGCCGTTGACGTCAGGAAAATATGAAAAAGGAGACGCGAAATAGAAGAAAAAGCGTGGTGGTAGGGAAGGCAGGCACAAACAGGAAAATGACGGTGTTTATGGCGCGGCATCCGGAGCATGCACGGCAAAAACTAACGGCTGGGCTGCTGTAATGCAGTTGACCCTCGTTGTAATAAAGTTGAAGGGGCCCGGCGATTACTTCGTTATAGGCGTAGCTTCGTTATAGCCCGTGTTGACCGAGCTTTTTTAGGTAGATAAGCACTTTTGTTCGTGTAGATTTTCATACAGCATAAATCAGGCCTACCAAAGCCTCAAAGACCTTAAGCTTCCAAAGGGAATCGTCATTTCTTCGTTACATCCATTATTTCGCTATAAACCGTTTCGTTATAACGAGGTCTGACTGTAAACAAGTTAATTTTTAAGCAGAACGTTCAGTTGGGCGAGTTGGTATATGCGCATCTTTTGTAAAGTTAATTTTTGTGTGATTTGGTACCTTCCTAATCGGCCGCTGGCCGGCATATCCCGGCAATATATAGCGTGGGCGTTGCGTCGGGTCAGCCAGAAACGAAGGGAATCCGTGTGGAATAGCATGGTGATATTGTTCTGGCCCCGTACAGCGCTTTATCAAAAACCGTTTGGCGATGTGGAGCTGGCTAAGAACGATCATGTGATTCACTGGGTTGTCCAGGTCATACCGCTTCGTGAATGGTTCTCTCTCCTGGCGCGTACACGGACGCTGGCCATTGAGGAGAGTCGTTATTATTACGCATCCAAACAGCATCGTATAGTTACTGCCTCTGGTAGATTAGCTTTATTTTCATCGTGACTTCTCACAAAGTTCGCACGCACTGAAGCGAACAGCACAGTCGCGAATGTCGGATGCCACCAGCGTTGGTTGTTCCGTTCCCGGTCACGCATATAGCGGAGGTGTCTCTGCTACGCGGTTTAGGGCGGGTCCGTTGAAAAGCACGCCACAGGTGTGCCCTCACCCCATACCGCGTCGAAGCCGCATGTCAACGACGTTTAGTCCCTGCCACACAACAGCGCCACCCAGCTAGAACCTCTAACGCACTCATACCTCCCGCAGCGCCGTTCGCTATCTTTGCGAGGGCAGTTCGAGTGTCCCCCCTCCTTCCTAATGAAGTTATCTATAAACTTCGCCCCACAATGGCGCCATTGTTCAAGCGAAGGCTGCCGCTGGTCGCGCTGTGTGTGTGTGTCTCTTTCGACGTGTAACGCCGCAACGAAGCGAGGCGACGTCGAAGGGCGTTGGCTGCCGTAAAGCGGCCATTGATTGGCCGACCGACCTGTCCGCGCGCCGGCCACGCGCCTTTCACTTTGCTTATATTCCCTTTAGCGGAGAGGAATTCACGGCGCGCAGCCTTTTCGGCTTCGACACACCAACCTTGCTGCACGATGGGTGGGGGGGTCGGTGGTTCCGTTTAAATGAGTGTGCAATGCTCTAGGCCGTCCCAAGGTTCGCCTCCAGCATTCGCTCCACATTGCCCGTGGGCCCGCGTTCCCTGTACGATCGGCTGTATTATATAGTACACGTGGGGTGTATACGGAGGCGTTACGGGTTGTGCTTTATGTTGCTCGCCGGCTCTTAAGTCGATCAAGGTCCGTATACCGTTCAGGAGGAGCTGCCTCCCGATTCGTGGCCTCTCGTTATAGTCGCGACGTGCGTTCGTATATATCGAGCTGGGACGTGGAGTGTAGTTGATTGTAATCTACGCTTTGCCCAATGCTGTCTGTGCCCTGCGGACGTACGGGTGCGTGCGCAGTCTGTCCGTCTGTCTATACAGGGCTTCGCTGTTGGAAAGTGTCCCCATAGTGCGTTCCCGCTGTCTGCGGCGATGACCGCGTGCTTGCGCTTCGACGAGAGGCGCAGCGCCATCTATCGTTAAATGATGAAATCTCTCTGAGGCAGTGCGTGTCTTGCTTCAGTGGTCTGGAATGTCCGAACGGCTCTTTAAAGTGGAAACATGCCCTCGAGCTCAGTACCTGCGCGTGGCTTGCAAGTGGGTACTTCGCGAGTCGTGACTGATTGAGGCTTATCTGAGATCGTTGGTGAGCACCCGCGTTTTGTAGCCAAATTGCGATCGTGGACTTGCTGTCTGTCGGCGCAATCTCCCATTATACTACGCAGGAAACGTGCGAAGGTGGTTGTCTTTCGTTTATCTGTAAACTTACAGGCATAAAAGCCGAGTAGTGTTCGCGTGCGTCGTCCTGTTGTACTGATCCGAATATCCGGAGTCCATTACGTGTCTGACGTCGGGGCTAGGAGATTTCGTGGAGGGATTGGACGTGAAGCCGCATCGTAATAAAAAGGCTGGAGAAGAACGATTCGTTTGACTCTTCTGACCTCGCAGATTTTCTAACGATGCGCGTCGGTATGTGGGAGAGCGACCGTCGGAATGGACAAATGAATTTCCCGTGCCGCAGAGTCACTTCTCTTCCACTGCCACGACCGGACGCACACATCCCCCAACAAGCGAGCCCTTGAGACCGCTACTTCGGCTTTCCCGATGGAGGTCGCTGGACAGCGGTTCCGAGACCTCCACGTTCAATACGGTCGTCAAGGGGGGGGGGGGGGGGGGGGTGCTTCTCTAACGCAGCCGGCCATCTCGGAGGTCGTGCATCGTCCGCGCGGTCTATCAGACGGGAAGAAAACACGCGATCGTTCGGCTTCTCAAGGTCCCCCGTAACGGCACATTTATGGCTGTGACTCGCGTAGCAGGAAGTGTTCCGGGCGCTAACGGTATTCGACGGAAGCGGCTGCTGCAGCAGCCGCGATTGAGGCGGTGCGTTGTGGCTTCCGTGCGCTTTGGAGACGTTTAAGCCGATGCGACGTGCCGGACCCGAGGATTCGCATTATTTAGGGGGCTCTTCTTCGCCGCCCAAGGTCGGCCTTATGATACCTGCGTGTATCCTCGCCAGGGGCGGTTTGTGCAAGGGGTTGGAAGACTTGATAGAGTTTCTGAGTCTAACCTTCGCCGCGGCTTATGCTTTAGGAGGACGCTTAACCGCCTGGAAGGGAAGGGGATTTTGAAAGCGCGCGCTCAAGTGATGGGCACGATTCTGGAAGCATAGAGGTTGTCACTTGACGGCGCATGGATATAGCAGAGCAGAAACACGGGAATCGGACGGTATAACAGTGCACAGAATGGTCGTTTCGGGAAAAAAAGACGGTGGTGGGGTTATCGATTCCAAATAATGAAAATAACTGAATAGTAAGCAATTATTGGCAGATATTTAAATCCCGACGGAAGCCGCAAAGGAGAGCGATCAAAACGCCGAGACACATTGGCACAAGGCCGCACACTAAAAGCAGTAGGTGGCTGGTTTAGTTCTCCCACACACAGCATGTAGAAGTCATGATTGACCTCGGTCGTGTTGACTTTGCTCCTACTTTTCAAATGACCCAAAATTTGAAACAAAAATCACGTTACAAACACCTCAGTTGTACTCTTCGTTTCGATGTCCGTCTACACTTCGTAATTCTTAATTTGCGAGAAAAAGCAATAGAGTATGCAACATTTATATTTTAGCGCCTTGTTTATGCATGCAGCATATGTCAGTCAGGGCTGAAACCAGATGCTTAGGAGTAAACGGAAAAGAAGAGCTCCTAAGAAAGATCGGAACTCACCGAAACTCGATGCCGGAGCGGTCACCAACACCACCACCACGTCGTCTCTCCTCCCGAACCGGAAAGCGAAGAAGCCGCCGAAAGGAGCTGCTCCTCTTCGCAAGCAGCGGAGCCCGAAGAAGAGGCAGTGGGACTCCGTCCGCTGTCTCCGCCGAGAGTGAGATCTCGGAGCGGCGCGTACACTCTCCCGGGGCGGCGACGAAGACGAGTGAGCGAGCGAGCACGCGGACCGGCAGCGGGCGAGAGGACACAACAAGCCCGACACGTCTGGGACCTTCTCCTGTCCTGGGACCAAGTGGGTCAGAGCTGGCAGCGGCTGCCCGCTAAACTGGCTCGCCGGCGCTGGAAGCCACGCGCCGCCGCACGAGCAGGTCTCTCCCCAGCGGCGTCCCTTTCAATCGACGGTAAAGAAAGCCGGTTTTCGCTCTCGGCTCTCGCTGAGCAAGCGGTGCTGGCGGGCAACGCCGAAAGCGAGAGAGAAAGCGGGATATGTGTGGGTGACTGGGCTGCTAGGTGAAGGTATGCGCGAACTTTCGTTAGCCCGTCGCTTTCTCTCACCCCTTTCCTTACTCTTCTTGTGTTTCTCCGGAGGTCTAGCGGATCGGTCCAGCTGTGGCGAGAAAGCGTCTCGAGCGAGAGTGCTCTTGAAGAGCCCTTCGTCGTTAACGAACCGCTATCTGGATGGATGGCCGCGATGGACAAGTCGACGCTCCTGCTACACTCGAAGCCTCCGCCGTCTGAAGATTAACCGCTTCGATCGGCTACAATGTCTTGTCGAGTGCTCCTGTCCTGGACTCCGAGGTTACAGACGCGGTAGCTGCAGTCTCCTCTCGAGTGCTCTGGCGTAGGCGTCGAATGTAGATCCTGGATCCGGTTAAGGATCCCGTCGTCGGCTTGGTTCAGCCTCGTTGTCGTACTCCTGATCTCGCGAACAGCGCGAAGCAAGGCAGCTTCGTTGTCTTGGCGACTGTCCCGTTCTGGCTGGCAGAGAGCTCCGGAGCGCCTCGTCTCCGAGTCTCGTAGTCTCTGTCCGCTTCGGAGGCGCTGTGTTGCCACACTCCTGGAGCGAAGCCGACTGACTACGCTTTCTCAGACCTGGGGCGGGTATATAAAGAGGGGGGACAAGGATGTGTGGAGAGGAACCGCCGGCCCTTTACGGTAACTGTGTGCAGCACGTGGTCCTCTTGCGTTTCACCTCGGGCCTTGTTTTGTTTCTTACGACATTCCGAGCGTCCGAGGTAGGGGAAAAAAGAGTTGAGCCGAAAAGAGAAATGCAAGAGTGGCGGCGTTTTGCGGGATGAAACGTGTGTAACGAGCAAGAAACTCTGTGACTGAACGCGTGGGCCAGAGGACAAGAAGGCGAAAGAGAAATACAAACAAAAGGAGAACGTAAACTGAGAAAGGAGACGGTGTCACCACGAGAGGTGGTCGAGAGATGTGTCGTCTTTCCTGGAAGGAACGTCTTTGAGGAAGAATGTGTTACCACGGTTTGTACTTCGTGACCATAGTGCTCTTTGAAAACAAAGCTGAGAAAGTAAAGAAAGAAAAAGACAAACCACGCAGTGCAAACCATATGCTCTACAGACCGCAGAAAAAGAGTGTGGTCGGGATTTAGCGTAGTTAAACCGAGTAGACCTCCTGCCAAAGCATGTGTTTAGCCTGGTTGGCTCATGGTTTTGCTTTGCTTGGTCGCCGGCACGTCTGACGACGACATTGGACTCAGGTTAAGCTTTGAACGAGGTTAAGCTAATCTGGTCTGTTAGCGCCGCAGATGGAAGTCGATGAAGACGACGATGTGCAATGCTCAGCACGGGAGTGTGTTGCAGTATAACACGAGGCGTGATTGGCTGTGGCGATAGCATATACGCTCTCGAGCAGTGGCCAGCGAAGCTGATCCGTTCACTCCGTCACGGATTTGAATCTTAGTCGCGGCAATATGTGATTTCTGCACCCTCAAGGTCAGGGATGCCACAAGATTCTTGGTTGAGTTTGACGCCGTGAAGTAGTCCTTTCGCGCTAAAGATAAGGCATGCATGACTACCGCATGTTGTCCTTTCCGAGGTGGAATTGGTACCGTGCATTTTAACCCCTTCTTTGTATGTGGCCTGAACCTGTGAGCTGGAATGGGAGGAGTAACGAAGAATAGCAATAGTGACAGACGGCCCGACCCAAAAGGCACTGAAACTCCAGTGGACGTCCACATGACGGACGTCCCGTGGACGTCCACAGGACGTCCAAAGGAATTTCAGTGCCCACTGGGGAAGTACGGAATCGCATCGCGTGACACTACGGTTCACGAACATGCTGATATAGACAGTGTCAGGCCGTTCCCTCGTTTGCATCGAGGGGAGGTGGGTAGAAAGCAACGTTTGTCAATAGACCTACATCTATATAACTTTTCACTGTTTACAGCTTGATTGAACGCGCATGCGTGTTGGGCTGTGCTGCGTATGCGCAGTAGATGCCTTTATGAAATCCGCCCATCAGAACGCTGCTGGCACAGCCCAGTGGAAATATGGCTGCGGCTAGAAAGGCTAATGTGACTTCGTGTCATTGTGCCGGCTCAGGCGCTTGCTGGACGAGCGCGACTTTGCACATTTTCCTTCTTTTTTACTGCTGTCACCATGAGCAGTGGTATCTTAATTATTATTGATTTTGGTCGTAAGTAAGTCTTTAATCGGAATAAGGATAGAAATAATTGGGGGGGGGGGACACTTAAGCTCCGTCTTAAAAATATCACGTGATAGCTTTACGGGGTTAGTGCCTATCGTGCAACCTCTGGCGACCGATCATTAATTTAACTGCCACCTCTCATGGGGGCCAGGTTGTGATAACGCCGCAAGGCCACCTAGGTCACGCGTTGGTATTGAGCCGCTTCAGTGAGCGGTCAGTTGTGTTAATCTTCTTAACTTTACCCCTGTACCTCTTGGTAACTCCAAGAGGTGAAGTCACGGCTCGCCCACTGTTGTCTTCAGTTTAGAATTTTTATTCGTTTATGGCGAACCAGACTGTTGTGTCTCTCCAACCAATTTATAATGTGACATCATTTCGCCTTGATGTGCCGAAGACTTTGGCGCCTGTACACATGACATACCCCGACGAAACGTTTCTTAGTTTTGGTTTCTTTTTAGTTCTTGCCCGTACCAGTCGGGTTTCAACAGCGTCATCTCATTTAAGCTAATGCAAGAAGAGGTGCGGCATAGAAGGAACTGTGAGCAGTTCCCCCATGTAGTAAAAAAAAGCTAAATACGGGAAAGAGATCCAGAGAGGGCGCCACATGTAATGGCGGCAGCGTACCACGTTGTTCCCATTAAGAACCTTCGCATGCAACGCATGTCCAAGCGGTAAGGATACAGGAACGGTGAAACAACGGGCGGCCCCATCCGCTCATGCAACGCGTATTCTCGCGAGACCAGCGGACACAAAAGAGAAAAACAACGGCAGGCAGGCAGGCAGCTCGCATCCTCGTCCGGAACAGCCGGCCACTGTCGCCGCTTAACAGTTCTTTCCGGGAGGATGAACGCATAAAAGGAACGGCGGCGGCGGCCGCCGTGACCGGAGGCTCCTGCATTCCATCCGCGCCGCGAGCTAGCGTCAAGGCTCAGCTGCACGGGAGCACGTCGAAACTAGCCGCGCTCCTTTTATTTGTATTTTTTTGCGTGCGTGCGAGAAGCTCCCGAGTTACGGAGAACGGATGCTACCGTTTGTGCGAGCGTTGTCTTTGCAAAGAACGAGGCAGTGTTTTTTTTTTTTCTTCCTTTCGTGCTGCTTTTTCTTCTTCTTTCCTCTCTCGGAATGAATGTGCTTGGTCGTTTTTTTTTGTTTTGTTGTGGTTGTGGGCTTTCTTTGTCCACTTACGTGTCCTGGCGAATGGCTGCGAAAGGGCTTCAGGACGTACTGTCCGCTTCGAAATTCAGAGGCGCGAACCGGAGGCTGTTTAACTTCGCTAATTATTCAGATTGTTTAGGAGAAAAGTGAGCGGCACTTGAAAAAGAACACAAGGGATTCACTCAGGAGCAGATTGGGAGCACAGCGCATTATCTCTGTCGTGGTGGGGCACGCTGTTCGCATAGTGAGCGTTTCTGTTTTTTGTCTTGTTCCGTAGTTGGCTAGCGTAAGCACTGCCACCGTGTTTGAGTATTATCAACATGCTAGAAATTGCCTCTCGAGCGGAGCTCGCCGGTGCTACACCTACGGTTCATGAGTCGTGTACAGCGTACGGAGTTAGCTGACTAATGCTATAATTGTGCCCGCTGTTTTTTTCGCCGACTTTGCCAAGCTCCTCTTGGCGTGGTAAAGACGCCTTCACAAGCCTCCATCTTGGTCCGGTTGCTTACTCGAAGATGTTTCCTTGCACGATGCAGATCTGTTCAAAATTCTGCTGAGAATCTAGTTGTATAAGGCAAGTCTTTTAATTTGCCTCAGCTGCCCCTTTCCATGCAAAGAAAAATAAAAATTAGAATTGGAATATACAGTATAGGTATAGTTTCGTTATCCGCACCGCATGCAATCTGCATTTTTTTTTTTTCATAGAATTGCTCTGCACGGTAGTTGACGACGCGGCGATTTAGGTTGCGTGTTATTGATTGACTTACCAACAATAGCGTGGATGTTCTAGCTTCCTTATCACGGTTTCTTTTATTGCGGTTCCCCGTGCCGAAGCTGACTTGTGTTGCATTGGCGTCACTTATCGCTTGTCACGTACGTTACTTGCAACTCGACGCTGATGACTTGTGTTCCGGAGTCTCGGTTGCGGACATCTCTGTGTAGTCATTTAGCTCGTTTTCATTTCGATGTATCGTGCGATTTCAATTACTGCAGGTTTTTTAGCGCACAAGCTGCCTTCTACCTTTTCAAGCAGGTTCCAATCCCGCCTTTGTCAACCATGACTCGCTAAGCGCCACTCTGCTTTTTTCTTGTCCCTGTTCCTCGATTTCGGGGAAGCGCGCTCTGTACATGATGTGTGTAAGCGAGCGGCCGGAGGGTCTTTTGACTTCTGTGAAAGAAGTCAAAGATCCCCCCCCCCCCCCCCCCCCCCCCCGCACTGCCCACTTTACTCCGCGTTTTCTTCGGTCCCTCTGAAATGCGACTCTCCGATCGTTGGTGCACACACACCGTTATAAGATTTGTCGCCGGACGGGTTTTGCGCGTTCACGTAATGCTCGTCGCGTGAGGGGAGAGAGTGAAAAAAAAAACGAGCAAGAAGGACGGAGACATCAAAGGTCGGGCGTATTGCCCAGACGCGTCTATTGTTCGCGCACGGACGGATGGACGAACGAATGGACGACGTACACTGTACAGCGGTTCATTGTTGGCTGCGGCTATTGTACGCCCGCAGAGTCGTCTACAATTAAATCTTACGTAATTCAGCTCGCCCGTCAAGCGGCCGTGTAGTGGTCCGCCCGGCGAGAGATTCAATTCACTCTAGTCGTCGTGTTCGGAATGCAAGGAGTTAACCTGACTGTGCTCGCTGAGCGGAATAAGCGTTGGAGACGTCTTGCGCTGGCGAAGCTTTCCGCGCTGGAGCCCGTGAGAATGCAGCAACGTCTTTGTGGACATTCAGCGCTTCGTATAAGCGTCGTAGGACTTTATAATATGAAACCTTGAATATGGACTGTAATGCCGACTTTGTATGCGAATGGCCTTCAGGCTTTATGCGACAAGGCTGAGGGCTCTTTAGGGCACTCTTTGCAAGGGCTAAGGCCAAGGACTGAAGGGGCGGTCGCAAGAACCTTTCGGGCTGTATGAAGCCTTGTAGAGGTTCTTGGTAAAGTCGTTTTGATCCGTAACCTTTCGCACATGTACAAGACGGTATAAACCTGCGAATCCTTGTGAGTGCAGAGAGCGAAGTCGGAAGTGGGCGTAACGTTCCAAGTCCCTGCACGCAGACACGACGTATTGACCCTATAATGTTGATGATTTTTTTTAAATATTGCTTAAACTTCTCCGAATCTGCGCACCAATGGGATGCTGTTGAGTTTAAATTGTTTATGAATTTTAAGCCGAGGATGTGTATAGAAGGTCTCGACAACCTTAGAAGCGCACCGTGCATATCTTACACGTCAATGCGCCCTTGTAAATGTATGAGACCTTGTTAGCCAGGGGTGTTTACACGTGTTATAACTCGTTCAAAGTTTATGAGGCACTGCGCACCGATAAAGCGTCGCCGACACTGAAGGAACAGCTCGTGCAAGAGGGGCATTACGAAACTGCGATAAGGATTCGTAAGCGCGTGCGTAAGGACTCTGCGCGTCTTCGAGGCATACGCAGCCGCGGCCATGTACTTATACCTCGATTGCAGCCGCTTCGCTACCGGCTCCAGCCTGGCCGTGCACCGTTCTCTGGCCGCCCCGTATAGGAAGCCCCGTATGCAGGCGGCGTTCCGATAACGCATACCGGGTCTATATGGCATAATGACACGAAGAGAGTGAGGGGGGGGGGGGAGAGAAAGTGCGTGCGACTGCGTACAGCGCGATTCCGATCGCGCCTGGAAGCGGTGCAACCGGAACGTGCTTGGTTCCTTTCCCTCTCACTCTCTGCCGATGCCTTTCGGAGATACGAGGGAGAGAGGGAAAGAGTGCGGCCACGCTGCACGCATCCGTCAGCCCGGACCTGTTATGCGGACTCGGCGCGCGCCAAGCCGTTCTCGTCGATTTGCATAGCGGATCGCCTTTCTTTTACCTGCGTCGCGTGCGAGGTGTATGTATAGCGCGTGCGTGGATCGGTGTAAGGAGCCGGTCGTGGAATGTGCCGTCTCTCGGTGCGCTGCCGAGTGTCTGTGTAGTGGCGGTGGCATTGGTGGAGTTTTACGGAGATTGCACGCAATGCCAGGCAGGTTGTGTACGGGGACAAATTTTTTTGCCCCGTGAAAGACATGTACGGTGGCTCGATTTCCGGAGATATCGTTCTCTGTGGAGGCGAGGGGAAGGAGTTTCGGCTGTAAGGGTTGCCACCACGGATTGCACCTGAAGCTCTCGTCGCTTTGGGATATGGCCGCATCGACCGTTCGTGCAGGCCTCTTCGTTGGTCAAAGTCACAGCGATGTATACCGTCTTCGTTTAGTTTGTTTGTTTCAAAAGGTCGCAGGGTGCTAGGTTTGTTGCTGGGGCATGTAGAAGATGGGTAGTGTAGGGATGTGATAGTAGCGCTTGTACAGCTAAGCCCCCCCCCCCCCCCCCAATGTCCTTCTATGACACGCAGGCAGTGGGCGTGGAGGCTAGCCCTCCAGTAGATAAGCCCGTGCCGTGTCTTCCCATTTTCCATTCTTCCTACATCCACAGAAGAAGATTTTCGAATTAGATCACTGGGGTTACTGTAAGAGCCCGAACAATTTGACCTAAAAGCAAACCTTATTACCTGAGAGACGACGGTGAGACACTTTTGTCTGCCTTAGCTTTTTTTCTGCTCACGCACATGTATATTTGTGTGTATGTGGGTTCTAGCTCACGAAAGCTGCTTGTCCCGTCCCTATGAAAGTCTACGCCGCTCGTACAGCGGTTTCTGTATATTCTTCCTTTCCGCTACGGGCGTTAGGTTTAATATAGATGACTGTGTATCAACCTCATGTCAAAAGTGAGTTGCGTGTAGGTTGTCTCAACGAAAGACAAAACAGCTGTACGAAGAAGGCAGGTAACCACCCAGGCGGAGATACACTGATGCTCCTGCAGTGTGTTCGGGAGCTCCAGCCGCCCTTGAAAAATTCCTTTAGACAGTCTGTAGATAGTTTATAGACTTATGTCTATAAACTCTCTAGACTTTCTATAGACAAACCTTAGATAAGAGTCTATAGTCAATACAAATCCCATAGACAGTCTGTAGATTTAGGGCCATGCACTTTTATTAGACTTTTTTCTATAGACTGTCTATAGACTATGAATATACAAAAAGAAGAGTCTATAGGAAGGCGATATAGTCTATAAGAAATCTATAGACTGTCTCTAGACCATTTTTGTAAGGTCAAGAAAGCTGTGTGAGGAAGTCATAATCGTTCCGGCATATGTGCCGGTGCTATGGGAGAAAACTCACCAGAGGTAATGGGCTTAGCGAGGCTGTCCAAGGAGTTTCAGACTTTCGTGTAAACACTTGGCATCCGGCAATGCTGAGGGGTGTGGGATTTCGACGAGGGCAGCTCCGCGCACGACCGTCATCGACAACTCGGTATCGACGACCCTGAGTCTGGTACCGCGCTGCTTCGCCTTTCATCGTGCTAATCTGTGTGTGGACTAAATAACTCTTAATAGGGCGCAAGTTCGAAAGTGTCAGTGAAGTGCCTGCATGTCATGACTCGGCGTATACATTGCCATGTTCTTATTCTTAGTCATTGGTTCCGTAATTTTCCTTTACTCATTTCTGAATATCACAGTAAGTGCTTTTACAATCGCGAATCTCTCTTATTTGCCACACGTTGGAAATATGAAGTGAAGTCTTTTTAATGTGGCGCTCTTTTCATGGGCGCTGCTTATACGTGACTAGTATCCTGAATTGTATTGTGTTTGCGCGTGCTTGAAAGGTGTAGAAGCTCCTCTGTTGTTTTCTGCCGGCGCAAAACGTCCAGGCTTCGCTAGTAGTTCTCTGTACGTATCTTTTGCGAAGTGCGCGCGTCCTCGTTTTTTCGCCCACATACGAGGTCAGCAGGGCTGTGGCCTTAGTAACCTGTCCAGCAGCCACAGAAGGTTGCACGTCCCTCGTCTGTATGCCAGCTGTTTTTTCTTCCCAGTGGGCTTGCTTAATTGCGTGCCCTCATTTTTTTTTAAATCTAATTTGAATACCCGACGCCCTGTTAGCCAGCCAACCTTTCCCCGAACGTTCTGACGCCTCTTTTATTACCTAAACGCCTATAGTCGTTTCCACCCGGACATAATGCCTTTGAATTTCGGGCTTCTGTTTCTGCCCTGTCTGCGTGATGAAAGGGAAGACGGCATCTGTATCTCCCCTCCCCCCTTCCCCCTCCTTTTTTTATCACTTTCACTCTCGTCATTCATTGGCACGGCCGACAAGTCGTCGCGTGTCGAGACAACGGCGTTCCTAATCACCGGCTCAGTGCGAAAGGAGTTAAGAGAGGCGACCCGCCATTAGTCTGCCAGCGAAACAATGCCCGACACAGCGTGCCAGCTTTGGGCCGACGCGCGTGGCGGGCTGACGTCGCCGGCGTCGACGCTGGGCGAACGAAGCGAGAGAGATGGAGTTTTAATGGCTACTGCTGTCTCTCTAGTTCTTCTTTTCTTCCCTCATCTATCTGCATTGAGGCGGTGGAGAGGAGGACTTGAAGTGGGGGAGGGGGGGGGGGGGGGGAGAGAAGTATACAGACGTTATGTTGTTAAATCGCAGCCGCACTATGCCTGGGGGCATAGACGCGCTAATGGCTGACGCCACTAGCGGTGTGGGGATGAGTGCACGGGCGTCGCAACGTATTTATTAAACCGGAACAGATCATGATCTTTCGAGCTGTGCAACTCGCTGCATCGCGCGTGTGTAGTACAACGGTGCACCAACTTTTTGCTGGCAGCCACGGCGTATACAATCTAAAAACGGATTATTCCCGTATGGGAGTAAAAAGGGAGTACCACCATTGTCCAGTACAATACACTACAATGCAATACAGTATTTATTTAACCTCATCAGGACGTTGGGTGCACGCTGGCAAAAAGCCAGTGAGAAAGAAGGCTTGACTAGGCCGACGCACCCTATACAGGGGCTTGCAAGTGGCAGACATGAATATGTAAATTAAAACAGCATGAGGCGACATTCAGAGAAAACACTTTTTGGGAAAATCACGAGATAACACAATAAAAATTTAGTTACACGTACGTCCTCCTCTGTCCCTTCGCCTGTTAGCGCTAACTCAAGAGCTCCAATATGGCGCACCGACTGTGCGTACTACCGACCCGGTTGTTTGTTTTCTGAACCGTAGTTACAGAAGGCTTGTGCAAGGTGAGGATGTCGGAAAGAGAGGGGGGGAGGTTTAATTAAAATCCCGGGGCTCTTACCGTTGCGCGAATACGGTAAAGTGCTATTATTAATTTTTTCTATTCCTCCAGTTCTTCTGGTATTTTTTTTCTTTCTGGCTATGCCATACTCGTTTTCCAATATGCGACCTCGCGCGTTTTACATCGGAGGACGACCGCGTTGAAAAGTGGTTAGGGGAGAGGGAAAGGGCCCGCTCCTCCTCCTCCTCCACCGTTCTCGTGTGGACAGTTCGCGAGCGGCGGCGCGTAGCGGAGACGGCGGCGGGACGTCCCGTTCGTGAACTCGTTTGCAGCGGTTCAAAGCGGTCTGCACTTTAGGCGAGGACAGCCAGACAGGTGTGTGTGTGTGTGTGTGTGTGTGTGTGTGTGTGTGTGTGTGTGTGTGTGTGTGTGTGTGTGTGTGTGTGTGTGTGTGTGTGTGTGTGTGTGTGTGTGTGTGTGTGTGTGTGTGTGTGTGTGTGTGTGTGTGTGTGTGTGAGAGAGAGAGAGAGAGAGAGAGACTTTCGATCTGTGTTCGTGTTCGGAGAGAGAGGGGTGAAGGAGAAATCGTGCGACGAGTTTTCAGTACTGCGTCTCTGGAGAATGAGCTGCATTTTTCTTTCCTACGCTCGACTCACAAGATCGCGACTGCTTCTGCGGACATCTGCGCCAGGTAGTGATGCGCTGTGACCGAACGCTCCGTGTGCACTACCTTGGACGTTTAACAGCTGGGCTCCCCACACCAGCTGTTGGGTGCAAAGTGTTGTGCGCGTGTTTTTATTTTAATTTATTTTTCTCATGCACAACCTGGACTTTATTTTGAATCTTTGTAAATAGTGTATATATGACCATTCCCTATGTCCTTTCTTGCTGTCCCCTCACCTCTTTCATTTCTCTTCTTCATACTGCCTTCTATCCTTTATTTCCGCTGCCCCAGCTCAGGTGCCGCCGACACACTGATGGCAGATGCTGGGGTCAGCAAAAATCTTTTAACTTCCTTTTTTATTATTTTTCATCAATAAACGCTTACTACTACTACTGCGGAGATGCCGGGTGTTTCATCGAAGACGTTTTGCGATTTAAAAAAAAAAAAGTCTTTTCGACTTAGAAGAAGGCTTTTTTTTTCGCCGTTACGTTGCCAGCGGTGTGGCGCATCGGAATGCAGCAAAGACGGCTAACTTGAAGGTTGGGTAACTAATATTAAGTGGTCAATTTTTTAACTGCTACTGTTAGTCATTGTCGCTTTTAATTATTTTTCTCTTGCCCAAATGTATCCAGTGTTAGTCATCCTTAATTGCGGAGAGGCGTATAGCCAACCGTAAATAATATCCAAATCAGTTTTTAGCGCTGCTGCCGAAAAAAATTTTTGGATGGATGTTTCGACGAATTACGTCAACTGGAGAGATTGCTTTGCCTGCAAGCTTCTCGAAAACGTATGCATTTTGGTGCGATGTAACCAGAATTTGTTGGGCCACAGCGCCGAGGGTAACCGCGTTTCCTAAATTTTAAAAGCTGATATGGATACTGCTTAGAGTGGGCTGCACGCCTCTCAGAAATTAAGGAGCCCAACAGTAATAGTTAAAAAGCTAACTATTCGATATTAGTTAACCAGCCTGCTAGCGAACACTTCTTAGCTGTATTCCGATGTGCTACACCGTTGACAATGCTATGCCAGAAAAAGCGCTCTTCTAACTCGAAAAGCCTATTTAAAAAAAATTATGTAAAGTTTCAGTTGAAACACCTTGTTTTAGGAAACCCCAGCGAGACGTGCCATCATTGTTGACTAACGGAAACGCCGGCGCGGTGCTGTGTTGAGTGGGAGAGAGAGAGAGAAACTTTATTTGGTCAATTAAGGGTTTAGAGTTCGGTCTTCGTCTTCATTGCAGCAGACTCTTGACCTTCAAAGCAGTGTTGGGCCCCTAGTCCGGGGCTCCACTGAGTCGCGCTGCTTCGGTTGCGTGCTGCACCATTGCCCTTTGGGCGGCGAGCTCGCAGCTGGTGAGCCGGCTCTCCCACTGCTCCGCACTCGGGGTTTTGTGCTGGTGGAACGTGTAGTTTCGCTTACACTCCTAGGTTGTATGGTAAAGCGTGGGGGTTGCCCCGCACCACGGCCATGTGTTCGTATACTGTGTAGGATACATCTTGCAAAGTGGAGAAATTTTTGATACCGTCCTCAAATGGAAGAAAAGTGCCACAAATTCAATGCGGAGGAGTTGCCGAGACTCCGGCGGCGACGACGTCATGAATCCTAATGCTGAAAAATACCTCGTAACAACGCTGTAATTGAAAGCGGGGGATTAAGTTCAGTTTCTACCTCAACTTTCTTCGTGTGAGCACCTCGCCCTTATAAAAATGGTCTATAGACAGTCTATAGACTTCTTATAGACTCTGTTGCCTTCCTGTAGATATTTCTTTTTGTATATTGACAGTCTATAGAGTGTCTATAGACAAAAGTCTACTAAATGTGTATGGCCATAAATCTATAGATTGTCTATAGACTTTCTATGGACAAGTCTACTAAATGTATATGGCCATAAATCTATAGAATGTCTGTAGAATTTATGTTGCCTGTAGACTTTTCTCTGGGGTTTGTCTATAGATAGTTTACAGGCTTTATAGACGCAAGTCTATGGACGGTCTATAGACTGTCTAAAGAAATTTTCGTAAGAGCGGCACGACTGCGCAAGCGATCTAACGCAAGACTCCGCCGTGAATCGGACACGTCAAGGACGCAGGCTTGGGAAAGCGAAAGTCGAAACCCATAGACGCGATGGGCAAAACAGAATAGACCTGGCCGTCGTAGGACGCCGGACAAAAGGAGCGATCGGACATGTCTTCGCCGTGGTCGCCTCGCAGCGTGTCAGTGTGTCGCCCCCCCCCCCCCCCCCCCCCCCCTGTTTTTCTCTGACGCGTCGCCGTCTGCCTCTTTTGCCAGTTTCACTTTTTTTACCGCCACTTCTTTGCGTTGGAGGTACGACCGAGACAGAGCGGCTTGCTCGGAGGACTGTGCGGCGTATAGCGGCCGCCTTGTCGAGGGGTCAAGAAGACGGAGTGTGAAAAAAAAAATAAGAAAGGCGTAACTCCGGACAGGTTTACGACGCGAAATGGTCTTGAAAGGGTAATGCTCCCTTGGTTTATGTGGGTTACTGCGCGATTATTTTTTTTTTTTGCGTATGCAGTCGTGCCTCGTTAATACGACCCCCGTTAATATGGACGACTCGAATTATGGACAGTTTTTTCTGGGGACCAAACTTTTTCACTGTATTTGCGCCTCGTTAATATGCAAAACTCGTTGTCCCGGACAATGGACAGGGAGGCAATGCGCAGTGTCCAATAGGGCGCATGTATTTTTGTCTCGATAATATGGACGGAGATTAAAACAAAATCTCTACTGCCTCGATACCCGCCGCGTTGACTCAGTGGTCAGGGCGTTCGGCTATTGATCCGGAGTTCCCGAGTTCGAAACCCGACCGCGGAGGCTGCGTTTTAATGGAGGCAAAATGCTAAGGCGTCCGTGTGCTGTGCGATGTCAGTGCACGTTAAAGATCAACAGGTGGTCGAAATTATTCCGGAGCCCTCCACTACGGCACCTCTTTCTTCCTTTATTCTTTCACTCCCTCCTTTATCCCTTCCCTTACGGCGCGGTTCAGGTGTCCAACGATATATGAGACAGATACTGCGCCATTTCCCTCCCCAAAAACCAATTATTATTATTATTATTATTATTATTATTATTATTATTATTATTATTATTATTATTATTATTATTATTATTATACTGCCTCGACGAGGTGTTTCGATTTCTGCATTTTGAGCGCAGTACATCAGAGGAATGCAGTGAAAAATTGCGAATGGCTGCGTGATATTCCTTTTCGTTGGTGATTTCATGCTTTACAGTACAAAGTTTCCCATTTGACGCGCCTCACTGTTTTCCATATTGCATGAATGACTGGGATGAAAACTCTCTCTCTCCAGCTTGTGCCACTTAGAAAGCAGCATTCAGCAGCCGTCGGCCGACTGTGTACTGATATTTGGTAGCGGTTCATGAGATGTGAGCAGTCGTAGTAGTAGTTAGGTCATTTATCCACGAGACGCTTTCAAGCATATCATAGACCACTAAACGTGTAAAGCCGCACGACATTATTTCAAGCACAATGGCGACCACGATAATGGGTCTGTAGCTCCGAAAATCATGTCTAAGTTCAACTTCACTAGACAGCAGTATGCACAGAAGCAGGCCTTAATCACAACATGTTTTTTTTTCGTGATTAGTTATTTCGGATGACTCAGTTTATGGACGGTTTTGCTCGAGCACCAAAGTGTCGATATTAACGAGGCACGTCTGTAGTGCGTGTGACTAGGGGGGGGGGGGGGGGGGGGTTGGAGAGCATGCTTTGTTCCTCGAGGGTTTTGAAGAAAGGCAGCAGACAGCATATCCGGAGTAATTACGACGTCTTGGTCTCGTGCTCTTTGTATACCTTACATACTCCCGTGTACAGTGCGATGTCAGTGCACGTTAAAGAACCCCAGGTGGTCGAAATTTCCGAAGCCCTTCACTATGGCGTCCCTCATAGCCTGAGTCGCTTTGTGACGTTAAACCCACGCAAACCTAAACCTGTATACCTTGCACACTCTGAACAAATGAGGCACGTTTCGTGGGGTGCCTTGTTCACTCATTTGCACTTCACGGCAGGCACGTTTTGTCGGGAGGGGCCCAAGGTAATCTCTTGTATTGAGGGAGGGTGAGGGTCTCCCTGCCGATTTGGAATCGTGCTTGCTTCACGGTGTTGCACAAATCGAAACTATGCAATTGCGAAGCCCCGCTACCCGCTGCTGTATAGTTCCGTGGCGTAGCGGCTATAGACAAGCGTCAGGCCGTGACGTCAAAGAGATGCGGCGGCGCTGACGTCAGCAGTGACTTTCGTTATGTAGGCAAAAAGAGGGACCTTCCGCATTGGGTGCGCCACGCTTGCGTATTGCGTATTTTTGGCCACAATTCTCCGTGTGCCGATAAATTGTGGTTCTGTTGGTCGAGCCGCAATGCAGAAGAATGGAAGCGGCATAAGTTTCCACAAGTTTATTGCAGTCATATAGGCGCGAAAGCGACGGGCAGGGGCTGAGGAGCAAGACAAGTTCGGCGACGGATCGGCTTCGCGGCTAATTAGTACCGCCGAGGTCGTGGGTTAATACGCCGAGCTCGTTTCGCTCCTTGGGTTATTATATTGCGTTTCTGCATTCAAATCTAATAAGTTCGTTTGTGTCTCTGCCTTCGCATCGTTGCTGTTCGGTCGCGTGGTGAATTGTGCAAAAATCTAGTAACGCCTGCAACTCATTCTCATTCTGTCGTACTCTCAGCATAAGTTTAAGCGCGATATTCCGTGTGCTTGGGATCGTAAATTAAACGCAGGGGGCCATTTTCAGATGCTTATCACCTGGGACAACGTCCCGAGCATCACTTCGCGCGAAAAAAAGGCGCCGCCAGTCGCCTTCAGCGTTCACACCGCGCCGCGCTTGAAGAAGCACCTGACTCGGGTAGCAGCACGCATGACGGTTTTTTTTCCCTCTGTTTTCATTTTCGCGAACTTCAACAAGTGTGTCGTTTCAACACTGGTCGAAGGACGCTAGGATCTCTACAAGATCGCGCAGTGTTATTTCTCGAATTTTTTAATTTTCACATTGTAGGTCGATCAGAACCTGGCGAACGCAACAAATTCGACGCCAAAAGCCACTCCGATCAAGCAGAATGCGCACACGTGAATAAACTCTGAAATAACAAGCAAAATTTTATAGCTTAGCAGAGTGAGCGTAAATTTCGTTTGGAGCTCGAAGAAAACGTCTATGCATGCGCTCGTGGGGATCTCGGATCGCATCTTCCTTATTCAAAGTAGCTATAGTGTTCATTAATTTCCAAGGTCTCCGGAGTGAAGCGGCTCTGGGAAAATAGGAAACACATTACAAGGTTCGTCGTGTGAGAAAGCTGATTCGCGTCGTGCATCACGTCGTCCTGTCTTGCACTAGCAATCGGATATGCTTTATCGGCCCATAAGTTGAGAACTGTGGACGATTAGTTCCTCCCCATACCCTGCGCTTTCACCCGCCGTAGCGCTGCGCTGTTACTTGCTGCCAACAAGGAGCGGGGAAGCACCCAGGTGCAACGATTCGCCTACGAATTCCGTCTGGCGAACAGGCTGAAAAAGTGCAGAACTACTATCCGAGCATCAAAAAACATGTTTCTAACCACGAGCAACGCGCACGCTTTGAAATATTCGCATGCACCAGTTGGTTTCGAAGGCAGCGTCGCTTGGCGCAGTGTAGGCGTGCTGCGTTCTGCCTACACCCCGCGTCGCTGCCGACCGCAGCGCCACCTTTGTTTACAAACATGACGCTTGTCTATATGGCATCGGACCGCTCAACGCGCTCCCCGCGACTGCGGCGGCCGCGTTTCGCAAAAGACGCCTGTGCGATTTCAACGCACGTTGAAGATCCCCAGGTGGTCGAAATTAATCCGGAGCCCTCCAATACGGAGTCTCTCATAGCGCATGTGTCGTTCTCTGACGTTAAACACCACAATTAAAAAAGTAGGTGAAGGCGTTAACAACTAACGGTTGTAAATTAGCCATTAACTGCGTGAGTTCATGGCCGTTTACCGTAAGTTTGATTTGGGTTAGGTTAGGATGAATGACTTAAGGATAAGTTTAGGTTTTAAATAGGCGTTAACAATTCACGGTCAAAATTTTAACTTTATAGCTTGTGGCAGTCACCGGAGGCACGGTCAGGCTCGGTTATGTACTGAATCGTTTCGTTAGCAAACGATAACAGGTAAAACGTAACTGCTAAGATCAGAAGAATTTTCCAAAATGTTTGATTAGTATGAGGTTAGGTGAGGTGTTAGCAGTTAATGGTCGTGTTACGGCTACGAGGCTTCGGTACGGTGAGCTTTTGTCCGGGATTCCGGCGTCTCACATGGCCCGTGTGCAACTTTCGGACGTAAAAAATCCATCCATCAGTCAATTAGCCGAAAAACATAAAGGCTAATGGTTGGGTTAAACTGAGAGGTTCCCGAGACCCCCATTAAAACACGTGGTATACGTTCGTGAACAGAGGTTCCCGACGCCCCCTTTATACACGCCATATACGATCGTGAACACAGGTTCTCGAGACCCCCTTTATACACGTCATATACGATCGTGAACAGAGGTTCCTGAGACCCCTTTAATTCACGTGGTATACGTTCGTGAATAGAGGTTCCCGACACCCTTTTATACACGTCATACACAATCGTGAACACAGGTTCTCGAGACCCCCTTCATACACGTCATATACGATCGTGAACACAGGTTCTCGAGACCCCCTTTATACACGTCATATACGATCGTGAACAGAGGTTCCTGAGACCCCTTTAATTCACGTGGTATACGTTCGTGAATAGAGGTTCCCGACACCCTTTTATACACGTCATACACAATCGTGAACACAGGTTCTCGAGACCCCCTTCATACACGTCATATACGATCGTGAACACAGGTTCTCGAGACCCCCTTTATACACGTCATATACGATCGTGAACAGAGGTTCCTGAGACCCCTTTAATTCACGTGGTATACGTTCGTGAACAGAGGTTCCCGACACCCTCCTAATACACGTCATATACGATCGTGAACACAGGTTCTCGAGACCTCCTTTATACACGTCATATACGATCGTGAACAGAGGTTCCTGAGACCCCTTTAATTCACGTTGTATACGTTCGTGAACAGAGGTTCCCGACACCCTCTTATACACCTCATATACAATCGTGAAGACAGGTTCTCGAGACCCCCTTCATACACTTCATATACGATCGTGAACACAGGTTCTCGAGACCCTCTTTATACACGTCATATACGATCGTGAACAGAGGTTCCTGAGACCCCTTTAATTCACGTTGTATACGTTTGTGAACAGAGGTTCCCGACACCCTCTTAATACACGTCATATACGATCGTGAACACAGGTTCTCGAGACCCCCTTTATACATGTCATATACGATCGTGAACAGAGGTTCCTGATACCCCTTTAATTCACGTGGTATACGTTCGTGAACAGAGGTTTGCCGACACCCTCTTAAAACACGTCATATACGATCGTGAACAGAGGTTCCTGAGACCCCTTTAATTCACGTTGTATACGTTTGTGAACAGAGGTTCCCGACACCCTCCTAATACACGTCATATACGATCGTGAACACAGGTTCTCGAGACCCCCTTTATACATGTCATATACGATCGTGAACAGAGGTTCCTGAGACCCCTTTAATTCACGTGGTATTGCCTATAGATTGTTCTCTAGGGTTTGTCTATACAGAGACTATAGTATTTATAGACAGAAGGCTGTGAACTGTATATATACAGTCCAAAGAAATTTTTGGAAGGGTCCCTTAATACACGTCATATACGATGGTGAACAGAGCTTCCCGACACCCCTGTTACAAAATTGTCTATAGACTGTTTATAGACTTCTTATAGACTCCACTGCATTCGTTTAGATATTTTCTTGTCTCTATTCATAGTCTGTAAACTGTCTATAGACAAAAGTCTACAAATTTTAAAGTGCATGACCGCAAATCTATAGATTGTATATAGACTGCCTATAGGATTTGTATTGCCTATAGATTGTTCTCTAGGGTATGTCTATACAGAGTCTATAGTCTTTATAGACAGAAGGCTATGAGCTGTGTATAGACTGTCCAAAGAAATTTTTGTAAGGGCCCCTTAATACGCGTCATATACGATCGTCAACAGAGGTTCCTGAAACACCATTGATTCACGCTGTATACGATAGTGAGACTTGACGTGCCGTTCTTCTCAGGGAAGCCGCTCGCGGTCGGGTTGTTCACCTCCCCGCTAGCATCTCAGTGGCTTTTCTTCGCTGTGGGAGGGGGGGGGGGGGGGGATAGACGGCGAAAAGCGAGGAGGCAGGAACTGTCGTCTCTCCTCGCATGCTCGACGTCGTCCCGTCGAGCGTCTTCGCTTCGCACGCGAAGACACTGCGCGCGCACACGCAAGCGGCGGCTTGCATGGTCCGCGTGCGCGCGGAAGTTTCTCAGGGAAGCGACGCATTGGCGGGCTAAGCACCGTAACGGGTTGAGACCGCCACCATTCAGAGCAAGCGGTCTGTTTTCATTTCCCTAACGCGTCGCGCGCTGTGTGGGCCCAACGTCAACCCCCGTCGGAGTGGTGTGTCGGAGAGACGACGAGGCTTGCCCGCTCCCCGAAGGTTAATGCGTCGTTTTACGCGCAAAAAAAAAAAAAAAAAATATGCGCGCCATTACGGTCGGTCGTCCGCGCATTTTGGCGCCAAAAAGCACCCTGAAACGGAGCTGTGGAGTAAGGAAGCCACGTAGCTGTGCGGGCGACTGGTTGAAGTTCAGTTCGTGTACTCTGCGATGCTGAGACCGAGGGCGCTCATCCTTTGGCATGTGTGGGTGTCCTTTGTTTGTGCTTGCCTGCTTTTAAAGCGATAAAGGCGTAAGGAGTGCCATGAAGGCGATGACTGTCCGGAGTCAGCGCCCGTGTGAAGCCTGGCACACCTTGCAAACCTTGGCAGGTAGCAGCAGGTGGTCTTTAGCGGGGGATTTCCCTCTCTTCACCTGCCAGACTTTCCCCTCTTCCCCCTCTGCACTTCTAGTGGAGAGGAGGCAGACTCTGGATTAGGAATGACTCAGCAAAAATGAAAATGGTTAAGACTCGCTTACCGAAAAAAAAAAGCAATTACGATTTGCAATGGAATCAGAATATAATCAGAATTGCAATAGATGGGAGACTGAAAGACACTGTAATCAAAATTTGCAATGCAATCAGAATTAGAATAGATTGACAAGCCAGAGAAAAATGTCGTCGCATTTTTTTTTTCGCATCAGCTCTATTGACTGCCCATAAATTTTTTTTTTCGTCGTATACCTCGACTCCACTATCTCCTGTTGATCGCTGTTGGTCAACAGGAGATAGCACAACACACCGCGACCGTGATGTGTTGTGCTATGAACTAGCGTAAAATTACACATGTGTCATCATCATCAGCCTGATTCCGGCCACTGCAGGGCAAAGGCCTCTCCCATGTCTCTCCAATTAACCCTGTCCTTTGCCAGCTGCGCCCACCGTATCCCCGCAAACTTCTTAATCTCATATCTGCCCGCCCAACTTTCTGTCGCCCCCTGCTACGTTAGCCTTCTCTTGAAACCCCCTCCGTTACGCTTAAGGACCAGCGGTTATGTTGCCTTCGCAGCACATGCCCTGCCTTTTCTTCTTAATTGTGCATTTAGACTAGGATGTCATTTAGCCGTGTTGGTTCCCTCACCCAATTTGCCCGCTTCCGGTCTCTTGACGTTACACCTATCATTTTTCTTTCCATGGCTCACTGCGTTGTCCTTAACTTGAGCTCAACCCTTTTCGTTAGCCTCCACGTTTCTGCCCCGTAGGTGAGTGCCGGTAAGATACAGTTGTATACTTTTCTCTTGAGAGATATCGGTAAACTGCCATTCATGATCTGAGAGAACCCACCACATGCACTTCATCCCATCAATCCATGCATATGTATAGTTTGACAAAGGTCTCCCCTGTCGTCGTAACGGCACGAGCCCGGCGGAAGCATCACAGCCAGCGAGGGCCAACGGGCAACGACAGCGATAAAATGAACTTCGAGTTTCGGTGTTGGTCGTAGAGAATCGAATCGCGAAGCGCGATGGACTTCTCTGTTTCTGTTTGCTCGTAGCTCGCAGGCGCTGTGAACATTTTTAGAAGCGATAGTCTTTCGCTTCGCCGGCCGAGGCACAGTCTATTGAGAGTTTGCGTTCGCGTTTTTTTTTTATCTGATAAAGAAAAGAGAAATGGCTCGCAGCTGGCGCATAGGGCCAGCAATTGAAAAAGTCTGTTGTGTTTTTGCGTGCGAGACCGGTTATGTGCAGCTCCGATATTCAGAATGCGCTCCAGGGTCGCCGGGGAACTCTTTAGTGTGACATTGTCACACTAAAAAAAATTGTCACACATCTTTAGTGTGACAGGAGCACGACGAAATCTGCGGCCACCTATAAGTGTACTGGTTGTGTCCGTGCGTGCTGAAGGGGGGTTAGCCACCTCGTATTATGTTGCACACCAGGCAAAGGAGACACGTGCTACATAGGCTATGAGCTTTACTGAACCCAATATAACTAGCATAGCTAACTAATGGTAAACGATATGTTGAAACAGAGCCTTTGTTGAAGATTGTTAAGACTACAGTGTATAAGACGCTGTGCAATACCTATAATGACGGGGAACTACAATATCGATCTACCTAGACACTTCAGGGCAGACCATGTGTCCCAAATGGAACCAGAACTGTTCAGAGGTCCCGTGCCCCGCCCACCCTGCATTTTTTCCCCCCACGGTGGCCTTCTTTATGAGCACGCATAGCCAGCCGTGTGACGTGAAACCCCTCATTAGCATTGCGTCAGCGGTAATGTTATACTGCGAAGGCCGGCAGCTGCTATAAGCAACGCATTATGTAAAAAAAAATCGATGCATATTCACACGTTGACGTGGTTCCCGAAGCCAGTGCCAGCATTCTTGAGTTACGCTTGTGGAGAGAATGTTTGTCACATTACTTGGGCGGCGGCGGTGATACCCGGCGCGGGACCGTGCCAGCATCTGATCGTTGATCTAAGACGGGTGCCAAGCAATTAGGGCTCCATCCCCTCCCGGAACATCCAGCCGATAAGCGTGCGTATTGGACGCGAGTGGGTTTATTTTTTTTTCTACGATCATTCATTTTTGAGACGTTGCCCGGGACAAGTTTTGAATTGTGGGGACGAAGTAAAAAAAATAATACAGCAGACTTCAACAAAGGACGGAGTCAAGAAGAGAAAGTGGATTTAATTTTTTCGCGTTAGTGGCGCTTCTCCGGCAGTCCACATCCTTCTTTGCTTCATATCTGCTGTCTACAGGCGTTTTTTCTTGTAACGTGAACACGTGTTTTACGGCGTTGCCATGCGTTGATTTTATCTGGGCCGCTAATGGACGCGTTCATTGTTAACGCGGTCACATCGACCTGCTATAGATGCAGTTGTCGATACTCCCCTCACGGCCTTCCGTAGGCTAGTACAGGTTTCCCCTGTCGGTCCTTTGTCAGGATAAAACTGTGCCAAGAACAGTGGCGGTAATACCTTTTGTGTTGTCAGACATTCTGTGTCCGTGTTGTATTATACTTCGCTCTGGTTAACGTGGTTGGGCGCGGCCATCTTGAAAGCACTGTTCTGCGTGTTGTCTTAACGCTGCGTTCTTCTTTCAAGCGTTATGAGTAAAATGTAACATGTGAGTGACGTAAATTCACTATTTTTTTTTCCGTCAGTGAAAGCCTGGAACGGTGCGCCGAGTTATTATGTATCGCATATTCACGAATACCCATCTTTCACGTGTGTATGCTTTATGTGGCGACTTCAAGTCAACTTGCCGTTTAATGCAAGTGCTGCGTATTGTGTGCGTTTTATTTCTAATTTTCGCTTATTCTGAACTATACGCCTGCAACAGCAACACTGGCGTCAACAAGTCCGTTGGTGGCAGCCATTTTTCCATTCCGCATTGAGAACCTGTTTTGTGCGCTATGTATATGTATTAGGCCTATTTCTTTTTGCTCACCTTCTTGCTGTGATTACTTAGCCAAACCTCCCGTAAGTTAGGCAACGGATAGGCCATATGTATGTACTTAACGATTGGTCACGTATATGCGGGGCTTGTTTTCCGGCACAAGCGTTAATATTAGCACCGCGTATGAGTGCGTATGGAGCGGGAGCCCTTCTATAATGCCCCCGGCGTCTAAATATAACGTCGAATGGCGATGCCAGAGGTGGGACGCGAACTGTACGCGCTTCACTGACTCCGCAGAGGCGTCGGATCTCGTTCTATAAACCAAGATGCTTTCCGCCATATCCGTATACGGATGCTTTGCTGTAGGGCGCCGGCACAATCAGTGATGTAATGCCCGGCGAAGTATTGAGATTGCACAAGCACGCGCGATACCGTTTGACATCCCGCCAAAAGTTTTTTTTTTTTTCGGCGAAAAATTCGTGCTGCTTGCGTATGTCTGAAAACTAGACATTTTGACAGATTTGCCTGTCTGCTTGAGTTTTTCTTTTGACCTCCTGCTGCCCTCCATGCATACTAAAAGACGCTAGCTACTGCCCCCCGTCACCCCTGAAGAAGGAGCCGAGGCGGCTTCGAAACATTGGGTTTCAAATTGAAGGTTTGGATTGGAGATTTTGTGTGTGTGTGTGTGTGTGTGTGTGTGTGTGTGTGTGTGTGTGTGTGTGTGTGTGTGTGTGTGTGTGTGTGTGTGTGTGTGTGTGTGTGTGTGTGTGTGTGTGTGTGTGTGTGTGTGTGTGTGTGTGTGTGTGTGTGTGTGTGTGTGTGTGTGTGTGTGTGTGTGTTCTCATGAGCCACCTCCAGCGCACGCCATTGGTTGGATGCAGGAAGGGAACTAACCCCGACCATAGAGGGAATGGACTATCCCCTTTCACTGTCACTCCCTGCATTGTCCCACTAACAGAGTCATGAGTATCAGCCGACGCCATTGGCTGGATGGGGATCTTTTGACGGGGAAAAGCCGCATCGTTCTTGAGTTGTATCCGACTGTAGTACACATGGACCGTCATGTGGTATTTGCCTACGACCGATAAATAGTTTATAATTGAATTTGTTCTCTTGCACTGTTTCTGTCTGTTTCAACAACCGGACGATTGCTAACTGTGACGCCAAAGTTCAGTGTACACGTCACGTGAGACGTGAACACACGGCGACATGATCGCTCGTTCGTCGCTTGAATTCATTACAACGCTAAAGCCAGTCTGCCTCATGAGCCGGAACGGCAACGAATGAAGGGGCATCGATTATATCGCCTTTTTCTCGTGCCTCACGTGGCCTATGTGACCTTTGACGTCACAGCCATCGTTGGATTGTCGAGACCGAAACAGCGTGAGAGAAGACATTCAATTACAAATTATTTAGCGGTCGCAGGCGAATACCACGGGTCGATCAATGTACAGTCGAACCTCGCTATAGCGAAATAGTTTATGACGAAGCATTGGAAATTACGAAGAAATGATGATGATTCCCCTTGGAAGCTCGGTCAATACAGGTTACAACGAAGCTACGGCTATAACGAAGTAATCGCCGGGCCCGTTCATCTTAGTTACAGCGAGTTTCAACTTGATATTAATGTCCAATGCACCATGACATGGGAGGAAAACACGCAGCCAAAATTTTGCTTCGGCCTATTGAGTTATACTCCCTTGAAAAGCGATGCTGCCGGAGAAACACCCGCGACGTACAGTCGGGGACCAAAGTCTCTGGGGCACGCGTTCCTCAAAGGAAGCCGAGAGCTCTGCTAATTAGCCGGACTCGCTGGAGACAACACTTGTGTAGATGAAGGGACAAAATTGTGGACTCCAGCCGCCGGCTAATAGCAGAGCTCTCGGCGTCGCGTGAGGAACGCGTGCTCCAGAGACTTTTGTCCCCGACTGTGCTGAGCCGCTCGCCGATGTCTGGCGCAAGGTGCCGCTAGGCCTCGCGCCGTCGACAAAAGGCGCGCTGGTGCTTCGGTCTGCTGGCCCGGCCATTCACCGCGGAGCCCATCAGCAACGTAAAGCGTTGCGTGTGCTCCATACGCGTGCGTGTACAAAGGGGGGGGGGGGGGGGGGGGGGCTGCGCTGAGCGGGGCGGAGTAGGCGCGACTTTCACTTTCTTTATACTTTTTGTTTGTTCACAGTTTTCCTTTCGACCGCGAGACTGCTTGCTCTGAACGCAACGCAGTCCTGTTGGACATTGTTGTGCGCCTGTTGGTGGCATGACCGAACAGTTCGATTTTTCTTGCTCTGTTGAGCCTCGCGTCTACCACTGGTTAACGTGACAACAATGCTTACGTTACGTGTGTCTGTTTGTGCTTGGTTTGTGTTTGTGTTTTATTGATTGGTTGACTTTTGCTGTGCTGAGGAATGAGCTATGAAAATAAAATAATTGGTTTTTGGGGAAAGGAAATGGCGCAGTATCTGTCTCATATATCGTTGGACACCTGAACCGCGCCGTAAGGGAAGGGATAAGGGAGGGAGTGAAAGAAGAAAGGAAGAATGAGGTGCCGTAGTGGAGGGCTCCGGAATAATTTCGACCACCTGGGGATCTTTAACGTGCACTGACATCGCACAACACACTGGCGCCTTAGCGTTTTTCCTCCATAAAAACGCAGACGCCGCGGTCGGGTTCGAACCCGGGAACTCCGGATCAGTACTCGAGCGCCCTAACCACTGAGCCACCGCGGCGGGTGAAATGAAAAATGAGCTATGAGTGACGCCGTCGTGGACAGCTCCGGAATAACTTCGACCGTCTTGAGGTTCTAAAGGAACGTGCACTGACATCACAAAGCGCAAAAAGCGTTTTTGCCTGTGTGGAAGCGCGGTTTGCGAGGCGAGGAGTCGAACCATAGACCTCGGGCTCCGCATCCGAATACGCTAGCCACTGGCCCACCTGGACCACACGTGTGTGTGCGTGTGCTTGCATGCGTACGTGTCTGTGTGTGCGTGGGGGGTCGTTTTGTTGTGTGTGTGTGTGTGTGTGTGTGTGTGTGTGTGTGTGTGTGTGTGTGTGTGTGTGTGTGTGTGTGTGCGTGTGTGTGTGTGTGTGTGTGTGTGTGTGTGTGTGTGTGTGTGTGTGTGTGTGTGTGTGTGTGTGTGTGTGTGTGTGTGTGTGCGTGCGCGCGCGCGCGCGCGCGCGTAAATGGAAATTTTATAGAGAGTTACGTAACCATTCTCACCATGGTCGCGAAATACTCCATGAGTAGACTTAACTCTTGATATAATTTTTATGCACGTGTAGAAGCCCGACGAAATTTGACTACCTTTAACCTTCGCTGTATCACGACCGTCGTGACTTGGCCGACCTGAATTAAGCCGCCGTTCTATTTGTACCCTGAACCGTAGCAAGTAACTGAGCCTGTCTATACTTCTGTTTAGTGCAAGCGCGTACGTAGCCTGTTCGCATGTACCACGTATCAGCCCGCAATTGAGATGGGCTGGAGAATTTCCGCTGAATACTGCGTATAACGGTACAAATTTCCCGGTGCCTCTAATGGCCAGTAACGGTAGGTAAGTTACCAGCTTTTTTTTTTCTTTTATAATAAGTTACATTAGATATTTAACGTACGCAAATAAGGGGCTCCGATAATCTGACGTTTGATACTCATTTTTGTAGTTTTTGTGATTGTGCACGTATCCGTGCTTTCCCCTTTTCCTCTTCTCACTTAGGTATATTGAGGTGTCCGCCCAGAACGGCAGAATTACAGGGGCTTTTCCCTTATTTGCGTTTACTTCGGAAATATTCCGCCTCGCGAATTTGCTGGAAAAGCATGGAGCTCGTTGTGGACGGGTATTCCTAGAAGCAATGACGTCGCTAAAATTACTTACCATACATGGTGTTGCTAGAGATCTCTTTCCCCACCATTTCCATGATCCCCTCTTTTTTACTAATCTCCTAGAAGCATACAAGTCAAGTGAGAATCAACTCAATGCGTGTAGTAATTACGCGTAACGAGGAACGCAGCAAAATGAACATCTCTCGGTCACCCGCTCCTGTGTGCTTGCAGAAACACCGGGACACCTGATTCCATTTTTTGTTGGCAGTGCGAATGCGATGGCATTCGAAACTGTCGATGCCTTCTCCGGATGTGACTGGTGGGGGCCAGTGTTGCAGGCGTTACCGAAAAAAAGTAACGAAATACGTTACTCGTTACGCTAAGAAAAAAGGAACGCGTTATCGCCCTACGTTACCTAAAAAAAAGTGTCGCGTTACTGTTACCGTTACCGAAAAAAGTACCGCACGTTACTTTGCCGTTACTTCATGGCCATATATTTAGTGCGTCTTCGCCTTAAGAGCTCAAGATCTCAATTTTATAAAGCTCATATTTCACATGAAACTTCTAGCCCAAACAACCATTCTACGCGATATCCTGACTTAACAAGAATACTTTGCACAAATGTGCAGAAGCTTAGCAATGTTATAGTGTCCTAAAGTTGCCTGTAGAGGTACATGTGATATGGCTTCCAACTCTGTGGAACATGGTGAAGCCATTTTATGAATGTGAAATTAAACACGAAATGACACTTCATCATCTATTCTAACTTCACAAAGCAAACATCGCTGTACTCTCAACAAATTTACAGTAATTCTGAAAAAATGTGATGTTCCAAAAATGCTCGGCATGCTTCCACTCTGTAGAGAGTTGTGTGCGTGCAGTGGTTCGGGAAGGGGAGGTAGGTGAAGGCAAGTGTGTGAATGCGTGTTCGTGCACGTGTTACGCGCTTTATGGGTATTCTGTCTTCTTTCTTTAGTTAGGTGTGTCGTCAAGAGCAGGTGTTTTCTGGCATGCATGCGAGTCGCAACAGGTCGCCAAGAGCACCTGTTGGCTTATTTGCAACATGACTAGGTTCTCTGCGCTTTTTTTTTCTAAAAAAGGGGGGCGGAGTGGGGGACAACTGGAACAAAAAGTAACTAGTAGCGTGACACCTCACGCTACCGAAAAATCTTGACGTAAGCACGTTACCCGTTGCAGTTCCGAAATGGTAACGAGTACGATACTAAGTTACCGAACAAAGCAACGCGTTGCCGGTAACGCCGTTACTTGTAAGGCGTTACCGCCATTACTTGTAAGGCGTTACCGCCAACACTGGTGGGGGCTTGTGATGTACGCACGGAACGAGCTCGGGAAAAGCAACCTAGAGCAACCGCCTGCCACGATTCGCAGGTGAAGGCTTCACACAGACAAACCTTGCCTGGTGACGTCAGTTCCTTCCAGCCAATAGGCATTATCCGTTCTGATGACGTCACGTCTCTCTCCAGCCAATGCGATTTCTCCGCTCTGGTCACGTCGCAGGGGGCGGCACCGCCTGTCAAGTGTCTCTAGTCCTATCAGTGTCCCTAGTCCTATCACCCAGTTGCATGCTTCAGGGAGCGCAGTCGCCGCTGTACCACTACGAAGAGTAAGCAGACCCGCAAGCGATCGCGACGCGAATGAAGTGCGAAACGCAGTGCTTCCGCTCCGTGGAGGCGCACGAGGCGTACCTCCGCGCACCGGGTGCCTCCTTTCGGTCAGGCGCGTGCTGGAGAAGGGACCACTGTCTCTCTGTGGGCGCTTCTTTTGTCTTTTCGGCGACCCAGGCTTCTTTCTTGCTTCTCCTGCCTGACTGTGTGCCGCTTTCCATCCAGTCTCTTGCCTCTCCGGTTGCGCGTGCCGTCCGAGCCACATTGTGGGTCGTCTTCTTTCGCTGTCCGGCCCGTTGTTTTTCGACGATGCTGCTGCTGCTGGCGCGCGCGCACGTTACGCCAGCTTGCGTCAGCGGACCACTCCGCCGTGTCTCGGGCCTTGACATCGTCTCGGGTTGACGAAAAAGAAACCGAAGCCCCTCGAAATAATGCCTGAATCTGCGTCTTTCCCAGTACGCGCGATGCAAGCTGCGATTACCGGGTTCGCCCACGTGGCACTCCGGCTTCCGCAGATGCTCGTCGGGTGGCGTTGTTACCTCAAACATTCTCGTGTACTGCGGGTTTGTGCATCCGTTACTGAGTTCTCCAGTAGTGAAACGGCCCGTTGCCAGGCTGTGTACTGCGTGTCCCTTAGTAATGATTAAGGGACATGTGTCCCTTAATAATTTTGGACGGAGGAGGAAAAACGTTATCACACCGAAAGGGTGTTTACGGCACTTAGGCCTCTGGGACCCTGCACGGCCCCACCGCACTCCGGCGTTCACGAGTCCATGATGGTTCGTGAGTCCGTGATGGTTCGTGAGTCCGTGAGGCTTCATGAGTCCATGATGGCTCATTGTGAAAGATCGTGCGTGCGTCCTTTGCCGTGTTATTTATGTGCACTTTCCTTCCTTCCTTCCTTCCTTCCTTCCTTCCTTCCTTCCTTCCTTCCTTCCTTCCTTCCTTTGTTTTTCTTTTCTTCACAGCTCATAGCGGCTTCTTTCTGACGACGTGTACCATTTAACAGTTGCGCGTGACCTAAAACCCGTCACAGAAGCTGCGCGCAGTCATTGCGCGCGTTGCAGAAGGACATTTCCTTATCCATTGCCACTCCGACGGCCAGGATGAGGCATCTCTTCGGCATCCGCTGCGCCATAGAGTGAACGGGACGGGTGTCGTTTATACTTGGCCCAGGTTACTGGTACGCGTCTGCTCCAGGCGTCGGTATACACGCGCATTCGGGGGGAGGCTGTGCCAGGAGCGTCGCTTCTTTTCCGCCGCTTCGCACAGCGGGCTTTGGCCATACGAACCGAGCATAAGAGCAACAAGGTTATAATAAAAAAACCCGCGTTAGTGTAAATATCGGCGTCGGGGCGTCGGATGCACCGGACGGCGGCGCCTTCGCGAAGAATGTGTCCTTGATTGACTAAAGCAGCGACTGGCGTCGCGGCGTGCGCGCAAAACATCGGCGGTCCCCCCCTTGCACCGTCACGCAGTGTGCGCCAACTTCTCCTCATTCCCACTTTCCTCCACTTCTTTCCCATGGCTTTTCTGCCTTCGCTCTCTCTCTCTCTCTCGTATGTTTTGCCTCAGCCCCCACAGATTCTTTGGGCCGCACGTTTCCCGTACTTTTTCTTTCTTATCTATCTCTCGTACTACCCATTGTTTTTCGGATTGTGGACATTGAGGGAGAATTCAATGCACGCCTGTCGGCATTGGCTGCCCGTGCCGCTTAGGTTGTGGCGGCGACGTGGGCGAGAGCCGGCGGCCGTTGGGCCCGCGCGTCTCGAAGCATCGGCATCGCGTGTTCATTGTAAATGTGTGTCTCTCCCTTGTCAAGGTCGCTGCTGACGAGCGGTATGCTCGCGTCAGTTCTTAGGTGCGTCAGCGGTTTCCATCGGCCCCTTAGCTTTTTATTTTTATTTCGACGCAATATATCTGTTTTTCACTTTGCCCAACTTTATATTCTCGTCGAGCCCCGCGTACGTGTTTCTCCTATCGTTTTGTTTTGTTTTTTAAACCGCGACTCCAGCAGTCCAAATGCGATTGGAGATCGCAGAGTGCTCAGACGCTTTCACCCACTTAACCTCGGCATGAATCGTGCGATGATATGGCTGTCCCGAGCAGCCTTCCCAAAATGGTAGCTTTGTTTGTGTCAGCGGTGTGCACTCATGGCGGCTCAACTGAGCATCACGTTTCCTTGCGCTTTGCGGTGGGTTTGTGTGCAGCTAATGTTTTCAGTTGGCATTCGGAGCCCTTACTGAGGCGATTTTCGAACCAGGACCTGCTATCTTCCCGAGGGCGCTGCGATCTGCGTTTGGGGCAATCGCCCGTGTCGGCCCAGATGAGCTTTGTTCTCTCAGCATCCGGTGTCCTAATCTCAACGCCTTTTGGTGGATGCGTGCAGGTCGCGAACTCATCTTAGGTCGATGCATGATACCGCACAGGCAGGCCACTTTTCTTGCTGCATGGTTCCGGGGCCCGTGTTAGGGGAACATTGCTATCGTGTCCGTGCCACGACCTGCCGCCCGTGTAGGGGGACGACCTGCAATGAGCGTTCGTGGCATGCGTCCCTTCCGCCACGCCGCTGTTGTATGTTCTCGCAAAAAAAAAAAAAACGTTGGAGGACTCCCGCGCTGAGCTTATGAGTTGACGCTTACGCCGTCTGGGGCATCATCTGATGCGACTCTAGAATTCCTTTTTTTACTAGATTCCTTTGTTAGGACGACCGTATACACCGATACTTAGCGTCAGCAAACATTGGGTTTCGATTCTGAACAGTTTTGCTCCTCTGAACGCATTTTTAATTTTTTTTCTCAATTGTTTCAGTTAATTGAACAATTGCACACTCTAAATTGTCTTAACTAGCATCATCGAGCATTCGCTTTTCATTGTTATAATTTTGGCACCTTTGAACCCACACTTTTTCAAAATTATCATTTCTTTAGTTAATCAATTAATTAAATGATTTCATTAACTCGTCATCGCCAATCACACAGCAATCAATCACTAGAAGCACAAATTACCATGACACGATTTTTTTTTTTACGTAGGCCCCGATTATTTCCGACAAGCGGTGTCGACTACTGCCATGCCGACGGCTTTTCGAGCGAACGAGCCGCTTAGGCTATCGCGTAAAAATAGTGTACGCGGCTTTCCTTTACTGAGCCATAGGAGCCAATTTCAATCCCGGCCGCGGCGCGCCCGTTGTTTCAAAACGCAAAGGTGCCCGCCCGTGTGCTGTGCGACATATCATTAAAGAACCCCGGGTGGCGCAAGTTAATCCTGAGCCCTCCGCTACGGGGTCCCCCATGTACCGTATGCGTCGCTTCGGCACTTGAACTCCCACAGTCTGAATTTATTTGTTGTTTGCAGGCTACTAGAAATACCACTATGGCTGCTAAAGAACTTCCATGGTTAGGATCTTCCTATACGTAACGCAGAATGGTAGTCGGTACTTGAAACGCACCCCGCCCTGTACCTCGTGAGAGCACCTGCTCAAAGGGCCAAATTGTGCACCCAGTCGGCACCATCACGTCTCACCGCACAGGGCCAGCTTTCAACTGAGGCGCACTGTATACGCCGACGTTAGCCAGCGTAGAGTGAAGTTTCTGTGCATCTGTTGCCGCAGTATATTACTGCCGCTTCTAGCCCTGCAACTCTCTGACGCATGTCTACTTCCCAACAGATATGCCATAGCCGTGACCGCAAGTTAGAGCCGACCGACTTAAGTGGATTAATTTGACGGCGGCCGCTCCGAGGGGGCGCTGCCTGCTGCAGTCATCGACATACCCAGCCCCGCGTCCATCGTGTGTTTGGCCGCCTCACTGTCCAGTCATGCCCGGTACGCCCAAGTCTCAGCCGATGGGCGCGAATTCCACGTCGTCCAGGACGAACTCGCAGCAGGCTAGTCCAGCGCAGAAGAGCTTGGACTTTTTTGTGGCGAAGATGAGCCCTGGCCCTTCCCGGGGTGAGTATATGGGTGGCAGCGTCTCGTTCGGTTTGCTTTTGTCTCCACCCAAAACCTCTTCTGTGGGGAAGTACGAACGCTTGCAGTCATTCTAGCCAAGCCATTAGTTCGTGTTTTGTTCACCAGCCTGCGCGTCGAGCGACTTAAGTTTGCTTTTGGCTCCACTCAATACCTTTGCGGTGGTGAAGCACGAACGCATGTAGTCATTCTAGACAAGCCATTAGTTCGTGTTTTGTTCACCAGCTGGCGCATCGAGCGACTTAAGTTTGCTTTTGGCTCCACTCAATACCTTTGCGGTGGTGAAGCATAAGCGCATGCAGGTATTCTAGACAAGCCATTAGTTCGTGTTTTGTTCACCAGCTGGCGCGTCGAGCGACTTCAGTTTGCTTCTGGCTCCACTCAACACCTTTGCGGTGGTGAACCATGAGCTCATGCAGGTATTCGAGACAAGCCATTAGTTCGTGTTTTGTTCACCAGCTGGCGCGTCGAGCGACTTCAGTTTGCTTTTGGCTCCACTCACTCAATACCTTTGCGGTGGTGGAGCATAAGCTCATGCAGGTATTCTAGACAAGCCATTAGTTCGTGTTTTGTTCACCAGCTGGCGCGTCGAGCGACTTCAGTTTGCTTTTGGCTCCACTCAATACCTTTGCGGTGGTGAAGCATGAGCTCATGCAGGTATTCTAGACAAGCCATTATTTCGTGTTTTGTTCACCAGCCTGCGCGTCGAGCGACTTCAGTTTGCTTTTGGCTCCACTCAATACCTTTGCGGTGGTGAAGCACGAACGCATGTAGTCATTCTAGACAAGCCATTAGTTCGTGTTTTGTTCACCAGCTGGCGCGTCGAGCGACTTCATTTTTCAGCATATCCACGAGAGCAGGCGGTGAAAGTAGCGTATTTTTTGTTTATTTAATGCGTGGTGCTTGATCGATTCCGGCCTGAATTTTGTAGCTTGTTTTAGAAAAGAATCTTAAAAGAGTCTATCTAGCTTGCACCCGAACCGCGTTACGCTGATATCGCGGGCAGTGAAATTAGAGGAGTGAATGAACGGGTCCAGAATCAAATCAGAAATGTGCGCCTTTCGGCCGCTGTTTTTCATTTCAATTAAGAGCAATTTTTTTACGGCAGTATTGTGTATTCACAGGCCGCAAGAAAGCCTGTGCGTTAGTTTCCTTACAAAAAAAAAGCAATAGTTAATTTTTTGCATACACAAAATTACTTACAAATTGTGAAAATATTTGAAAAAAACATATTCAAAACACCAAGGTTTCTGAAATTAACACAGAAAAGATCGTGGAGTAATTTTCGTTTTCGCAATAAATTCGGGATTAAAAAAAACGGTATCTTCAAAAAAAAAAACGCTAAGGCACCCGTGTGCTGTGCGATGTCAGTGCACGTTAAAGATCCCCAGGTGGTCGAAATTATTCCGGAGCCCTCCACTATGGCACCTCTTTCTTCCTTCTTTCACTCCCTCCTATATCCCTTTCCTACGGCACGGTTCAGGTGCCCAACGAAATACGTGACAGATACTGCGCCATTTCCTTTCTCTAAAAACCAATTATTATTATTTTAATTAGTACCGCTCACTGATTCTGCCAGAAGAACATGTTGGAACACGTGCTATAACAAGCTCATTGTTCTGCGAACTATTGTTTGTTGCGTTCGCTAGCTATCATAAAGTTTAGCACCCTGTTTTCGAAATGATAGACGCTAAGCTCTCCTGAAACGAAGAAATCAGTGCTAGTCATAGCTAACAAAAAAGTGCCTTCCTGAATAAAGTTTCTTGCTCTTCTGTCGGAAGTGTATTCCCACAGACTTATACCGGCCTCTAATGATATTATTCCTGCTTATTGCATTGTGCCCACGCATTGCGTTGGGCTTCGCTCACAAATTGCAAGTTGTGTACCCCGGAGTTCGTCCATACCCAGAAGCGGTGGCAACGACGGAGACAGACCTTGGACATAAATTGACTGCTGTCGAGGACGTGCATCCTGTCGACAGATGCAGTTGGAATTTGTACAGGCGATGCTGCCGAGCAGGAGTTAGTCCCTGCCGAGAAAAAAGTCGCAGACGACCAGTGCGATTCGTGCCGTAGACTGTGTGTTAGCATTAGTGTTCTCCCCTGACCGGGGGGAGCTGTAATCCATCAGTCACCATGTGAAACGTCGCAGCCCTTTCCCTCCCTCACTCTGATTGGTGACTGCGGTTTCTTACTGGCCAACCACCGAGCAGCCCTCTTCCGCTTTCTCCCTCTCCTCACCCTTCTTCTCTTTTGCTATCATTTCCTTCTCGCCAGTTTGCCATAGTTGACCCCATTCCTCACCCCTCAGAGGAGGAGTGGGAGGCTATTCTGCTCGGAGCTTATCCTGAGCGTCAGCACTGGCTGGTAGGGAGGGCCATCGCGGTAGCAATAACCAGTGGACTACCGGACTAGGCGGCCCACCCTCGTATTCTACGAATATTCGGCAAATAAAGATGTTTTCAATCAATCAATCGCCACTTTGCCTTCTCTCTCCCAGGTTTCATACGCCGCCAACGCCGGACACATTTTGCGCTAAGGGGGGTTCTAATGCTAACGCATTGAAAGGAACGCAGCACAAGGAAATACAAACGAGCTAAAAGCATTCTGGTTTTAGCGTTAATTCTATAGTCGGGTACAACTCAAGAACGGAGTGGCTTTTGGCCTTCAAATGACCCACTTCCAGACAATGGCGTCGGCCGATTTTCATGACCCTGCTAGCGTGACAATGCCGGGAGCGACGCGACAATGCAGAGAGAGGACTGTCCGCTACCATGGAGGCCATGAGCAAGGTCATGAGAATCGGCCGATACAATTGGCAAGAAGGGGATCATTTGAAGGGAAGAAGCTGTTTCGCTCTTGAGTTGTATCCGACTAATAGCGCCGTGCATTGTGTATTACATAGCGCGGGATGGCGATTTTTTTTATCATCGCGCAGGTCATGAGCACGCGACGACCTCGTCGACTGCACTGTTCGAAAGTGTGAAGACTGAAGACTGCGGGGAGACCGCCTTTGGCTACCTAGCAGAAGCGAGCACCTCTGAAACGTTTGCCGAACATGACTACGCGTCGCACTCGTCGTCTTCAGCCACAAGCACTGTCGGCGCTGCCATGGCAACGAGGCCCAAGACTTCCGGGACCAGGAGGGGGAAGGGCAGCAAGCATTGTGGGAGTTCCGGCAAGAAAGTTTCGCGGAAGTCCACTTCGGTCAAGGACGGCGCACCTCCTGCCAAGAGGAAGAAAACGAAAACCGGTCGTTCTTTGACCGTGCCTCTACGTGAGTGTGTGGCCGGGGACGTCGACAGGAATGTGACCTGGTGCAAGCAGTGCCGGAAGAGGCTGAATCCTCTCGAGATAATTTTCTTTAACGTAAGCACAGTTAACCCTGTAATCACTATCATTTCAGTATAGTCGGATATGACTAGAAAGCGAAGAGTTGAATGGCACTCAATGGCGGCCTTCCAGCCATCGACATCAACAGGTTGTTCTGACGCCGGGGTTAATCTATACCTAACCCCTGGCAAAACTTCTTGCACAAGCAAGCGTCCATGATTTCACGGTACCAGGTGCAAGGTAATTAACCACGACGTCTTGACAACCGGTCGGCGCCATTGGCTGGAGGGTTACCTTTGATGGGCATTCGCCTCTTTGTTCTTGAGCTATATCCGATTGTAGTTAATAGTGTGGAAACTGTTCCCTATAAAAATCACAACTGTTATCTGAAATTTCTTTTGCTTCCCATTTATTTTTTCTTCTTCTAGGGTGACTGCGAAGATGCAGTGGAAGAGCCCATTGCCCTCACCGACCGATGCTGGACGTCGTCTTTGTGCAGCCTGGACCAGCTCATGGAGCAACCTCAGTTCAAGATCACTCAGTTCACCGTTTACGACGAACACCGGTCATGTGTGCGCATTCGACGACGGCCTCATAGAGGCTGACGTCCCACTTTACATGAGCGGCTATGTCAAGAGCATTTGCGCTGAGGACCCTTGCATCCAGGACAGCATAGCCGTCGCGAGGGCGGGACCCGTCGTGTCCTGGTGGACCACTGGCTACGACGGCGGCTCCAATATCGTGCTAGGCCTAACTACTCAGTTCGCCGAGTACATACTCATGGCTCCCAGCGCCCAGTACGAACCGTACATTAAGCGCATGGAAGAGAAGATCTACCTCATTAAGGGCATCCTTGAGAAGCTCATAGAGTGCGACGGCGCAGTGGGGTTTGACGACATGATGAGCCACCTCGAGTCCCTGTATCGCCCGCCGCGTGATTGTGAGCGCTTCTCGCTGGAGACCTTGCACAGGCACTCGCAGTTCCTGCTTGATCATATACAGGCCTATGACTCTGCCGGCGTTGTCGGGGACGACACGCCGCTGATGGACAACGGGTTCGTCTACGAGCTGATGCGCGTCACTGGAGTTGTCCCGAGGGAAGTGAGCAAGGGGAACATGCGTCCCCTCGGACTGCGGAAGGTACCTAAGAGAACCGATTTGTCGGCGGCGTTTGTGATGCAGCTGTAGAGAGAACGCTAGAAGACCTGTTCAGAGGCAGGGACCAGTCGGCAAAGATACTGGGCGTCCCAAGGAAGAACAGGTGCAATTTGTGCGAAGCTTGTCTCGCTCAGGATTGCAGGGTCTGCACGTTCTGCCGCAACATGAAGAAGCACGGAGGAAACTGGAACCATGAAGCAGTGCTGCGTCCGCAGGCAGTGCCAGCAGAGGAATCCTCGATGTAGCGAAGACCACTTGGGCGTGGACGACGATGGACCGCGAAGTGTCAAATCTTCTGAGGGAACCCTTGCCGAAGAGGGTATTTTTCAGGAAATCCGCCGCAAATTCTTTCGCAGTCGTGAAAAACGCGAAGCTGCCGCAGGAAGAACCGTATTTTCGTCTTGCAGGATAGGAAGCGGGCTGAACGTGAGTGTCGGAAGGGACATACTCGTCATGTCCTCATCACCTGGCAAGCGCTACCTTGGCCGCGTCATGGAACTTTACGAAGACCGTGAAGGAAATAAGTTTGCTCACGTGCTTTGGTTCAGGCAATACGAGGAGACCGTCTAGGCAGTTCCTTTGCTGGTTGCAGGGGCGAAGTGTTTTTGACGACGGAATGTGAAAGCGTTTCTTTGGCGGCTGTAGTTGACGTCTGCTGTGTTGTTGTTCTCTTAGGTGACGATGCGTCGTGCCCGTCTGCGCTGAGGAAAAGAGGTTCTACTGCAGGTTTCTTTGCGATGTCGCGACCTGCACTTTCGTGGGCACTGCAGTCTGTGACATTGACCTGTCGTTGCGCCCAGTCTCAAAGTCCGCCCACGGCACATACGTATCGACATAATGACTGCGTCTTTGTAAAGCCCGACGCTGTTCCTTTACCTCTGAAGTCAAGCGTAAAGGTTACAGCTTCTGAAGCTCCGTCTGCCGGAGAGGCATTAAGTGACGAGTTCACGGAAAGATACAGGAAGAACTTGTGTGCTCCGAAGATAGAGGTCCCAGAATTACCTTCTCCCTATCGGATCTGCCGTGTTGTCGCTAACCGAGCAGGCAAAGGTAAGCTCAACACAACTGGAACGATCATCGTCCAGCCCTTCTACAGAGACTGCGAAGTTCGCAAGGCTTCCAGGGACAATATTCGTTTGTTCCTTTCGACAGAGACATTTTCGATCCCTACCGAATCCGTCGTTTCTCCCTGTGAGGTGGTTTACAGCGAAGGTGGCTGCTTGGGAAACTGCTTCGACATGGTGCGGCCGCCATTCTACTTCTCGCAGTGCTACAACGGGAGAACGGGTGTCCTCTCAGAGCCATCTAGCAAGGAGAAGAGCATTGGCCTCTGTCTTGTTTCCAAAGTGGAGAAGACTCACAGAACCCTCAACAGTGTCGACGTGTACGGTGGCTGCGGGGGTCTGTCCCTCGGTCTAGCTGAAGCCGGCGTAGCAGTTCCTATGTTGGCAGTCGGCGATAACGAGCACCATTTGAACACATTCAACGAGAACTTCGACCATAGGCCGCACTTCACCGCTGTCCTTCGAAGGTACTGAAGCACCTCCACACTGCCGGGATGACCGAAATCCTCGGAGGCCCTTGATAAGGAACAGATCGACTTGGTGTGTGGGAGCCCGTCCCTTCGAATCTCATAAGAGCTGCCGATTTTTACAGGGATGTGACAAACAGGGGCTTAGGAATTCCAACTGGTGACTTTTCTCGGATTCTGCGCCTTCTTTGATCCTTCGTACGTCGTCCTCGTTGCCGAGAGGTGCTCCGTCCGGTACCATAACGGCGACGGCCTTGCCTTGGCTCTCAAGTGCCTTCTGGACCTTGGTTACCAAACGTCTTGCAGCATGCTGCAGGATGGCTGGCTATGGCATGCCGCAGAGACACCGGCGCTTCGTCATCTTTGGTGCGAGGCGTGGCCGAGCAAACCTGCCAGCTTTTCCTTTACCGACTCACGCCTTCGAAGTGCCCGAGTGTCACCTATCCTTTGCTGTGAACGGTCGCGCCTACAGCAGTCCTCTGAGTTTGACCTCTGCTGCTCCCTACCAGAGGACCACCTTAAAGGATGCGATCGGTGACCTCAGTGATCCTGAGGCGCAGTGTGGCGCAGGTTTGTCAGACTTCTCTCAATGTCACCACCGAACGGCCCAGTCGACTACGACTGCAACAAAAGCTGTCGCCTTTGTCCCAGGCTAGGATCGCCGCCATCCCCAAGGTCGCTGGATCGGACTGGCGCGACCTTCCCAACCGGGAGGTTGAGTTGACCGATGGAACCACCGCCTATCGCCTCATCTACACGCACCTCTGCTCGGCGAGCCCCTACGTGCATCGTCGCGGGGTCTGCCCATGCGCCGAGAATGACAAGGCCCTGTGCGACCCCATGTGCCGCCAGGAGAACACCTTCATCCCTTGGAGCCTGGTGCACACGGGTCATCGCAGTGGCCAGTGGGCCGGCGTCTACGGTAGGCTGCAGTGGGACGGATACCTGCACGGCGTCGTGGCGAACCCGGAGCCGCTGAGCAAGCAGGGGCCTGTGATCCATCCCGACAAGGACAGGGTCATCAGCGTAAGGGAGTGCGCCAGAATTCAAGGATACCCGGACGACTACAAATTTGTAGGCCCTCTGCCTGAGCAGTACAAGATGATCGCAGTCAGCGTGCCACCTCTGCTTGCGCAGGCGCTCGGCAGAGAAATGGCCAAGGTTCTGCAGAAGGAAATCACGGGCGTTGCAACCTGACTTGTTTCTGTGTGCATAATACTTTGCTCATAGCTGCTTACATCGTATGTGTATTGAGATGAGAGATTACACGCTCAGTTTGGAATCCTACCTAAAGTGTTTCCCTGAGAGGACGGTTCTTCAGATTTAGATATTTATTTTGTGTGCGTCCCGTTTATACTGTCAAGTTGACAATGCTTGTAAAGGCTGTGTTTACTTACTGCCGCGTCTGTCAGGACGCGGCTAGTGGCCGTTTTGCTGCATACGCACATTTTTTTTTGTTTTCAGTTGGGTTTGAGTCAGCCCAGCTGTAGATTCTTTGATATTGTGTGATTTTATGAATAAAGTTTTTAATGCTGTTTATTGGCTGTGTCATAGTTATTGCATGCTTGCCTCGTATGCTATCGCAAAGACCGACTTCAATAAGATCGTAGTTTCAGGTAGGTATGTGAGGTTTCAACTTCTGAAGCGACGTTTTTTCAGCAATTTGGTAAGTGGCGTTTAATGCCCCAAAGCGACACTGGTTATGAAGGGCGTCGCATTGGATGACTCGATTAATTTCAGCTGCTTGCGGTTATTTAATGAGCGTTAATGTAGCAGAGCACACGGGCGCTTTTGCATTTCGCCGCCATCGAAATGCAGCGCCGAAGCCGGGATTCGAACCTACGACCTCGCGCCCAGCAGCCGGACGCCAGAGGCGCCAAGCCACCGCGGCGAGTATGGGCGTACTTGACTAACAAATTTCGTGTCGCCGAACAAGTTTCTCAGCATTTCGTCATTGGGTTTACTTCTTCGTTTTTAAACTGTTTAGTAGTAGTAAGTGGTTTTATTAAAACAATAAAAGGAAAAGATTTTTGCTAGCCCCGGCATCTGCCAGCGATACTGAAGCACCTGAGCTGGGCCAGCGGAAATAGAAAAGCAGGCAGAGGGGAGAAGATGGTCAAGCAACCGAAAGTTAAATGCAAGGAGTGTGAGGCGTCGATGAATTTGAAAGAAACGCGGTTCGAATCTGTGGAGTAGGCCGAAGGCGCGGATTTTATGTGCAATTGCTGCGTATTAAGTGCACGCCTGGACAGGGCTGACGAAGCGAACACCAGCCTAGCGTTATGTATTGATGCTCTAGAAAAAAGCTACAGGTAGAGGGGGCAGAGAAGCGCAAACTCCAAGAGCAGCTTAGTGAATTGTTGGAAGCAAAAACGGCTGACACCGCCATGCGAAGTCACAATAGCGGACATTCCAGCGCCAGCCGCGTGGATGGGGCCTGTACTGGCTTGGACAGCAATAGGAAAGTAGGTCAGGCAGGTTCAGACAGGAACTATGCACATGTGGCAGCTAGGAAGTCTGGAGGCGATGGAGAGGAGGCGACAAGCTAACCCCAAGGAATGAGGTCACAGTCAATGATAAGAGGCTGGTTTAGGTTTATGGGGGTTTAACGTCCCAGAGCGACTCAGGCTTTGAGATGCCGTCGTGAAGGGCTCCGGAGATATCGATCACCTTTGTTTCTTTAACGTGCACTGACATCGCACAGCACACGGACCTCTACAATTTCGCTTCCATCGAAATTCCACCACCGCGGCCGTGATCGAACCCGCGTCTTTCGGGCCAGCAGCCGAGCGCCATAACCACTCAGCCACCGCGACGGCTAATGATGATAAGAGGCAGCATAATCCGGAAGTTAGGATGGAGGAAGGGAATACCCTATTGCTTATAACTCCAAGGAATGAGGTCACAGTCAATGATAAGAGGCGGCATAATCCGGAAGTTACGAGGGAGGAAGGATATGCCCTAGTGCTTATCGGTGGTGACTCAAATATGAGTAGGTGCAAAAGAACTATAGTGGAGCCTGTAAAGGGTGATAAGCGGGTAGAAGTCTGGGCGTTCCCAGGCAGGACAATGGACACAGCACTGAGAGAGAGAAGCTAGCTCCAAGGAATGAGGTCACAGTCAATGATAAGAATGTCGCAGAGCGCAATTTGGTAGTGGTAGCGGCGGGGCTATATGTCCTGAATGGTGGAGCCGCAAAAGTAGTGGAAAGATTAGCGGAAGAAGTTGACGATTTAATGACGATAGCACAGCAAGTACAGATCGTAGTGTGCACAGTGCCAGAGGTGCAAGGACGGAATGGAGAAATCGCCAAGGACGTTGTGGCTGTTAATCGAGAGATAAGGAAGTTAAGCCAGCAGAAAGGCTTTGAAGGGGCAGACATATAGAGGGAAGCGCATAGAGCAGGCTTTGGCGTAGGCTTTACACGAGGTGGCATCCACTTTAATGGAAGGCTAGGAGCCGAGATCGGCTGCCGCCTGGCAGGCCAGGCAGTAGCTTTTTTAGGGGGTCCACTGCGGCTCAGGGCGTACGGGTATGTAGAAGCAAAGTAGAAAGTGTAACGATGGAGGCTGACGCCAATAAAATGGCCACTAGGTGGTCCAGGAAGAAAACTACAAAAAAGGAATTTGACACCAGGATCAGGTGCACAAACATGCAAGGCGGTAGAAAGCGAAATAGAAATAGAACAGCAGTTAAAGGACGAAGAAGTAGGTGTGTACGCGCTATGCGAGACACATCTCAGGGATCTAGAAGACCCACCGTTTATTGATGGCTACGTCTGGGAAGGGAGCAACAGAACAACGACAAAGAGGAAGGGAGGAGGAGTAGGTACGCTGATACATCAAGGAACAAATTGGCAAAGAATAAAGTCAACTTGCAAGGAACATCTCTGGGTATTAGGTACAATTGCCGGTAAAAGGACATGGCTAGGAGTAGTTTATTTAGGGACAGGGGACAAATGCAGGCAGCAGAACAAGGATCTAGTTCAATGTCTCAATGACGATATAAAGCAGTTTGGAGAAGGCGCCGACGTTATTCTGCTGGGTGACATGAATGGCCACATAGATGATCTGGATGGATGTACAGATTGTAACCGGAAGTTGATGCTAGACTTCTGTGAGCGACACAACCTAGTTGTTGTAAATAGAGAAACTAAGTGTGAAGGACAAATCACGTGGTAATCCCGTAACAGGCAAACGACCATTGACTATTGCTATGTCGCAGGGGATATATAGCAAGCTCGCAATAATGGAAATAGACGAAGAGGGGAGGTACAGCCTTGGAAGTAATCATAAGCGTACTAGTCTACAGTTGAGAGCCCTGCTCAAACGAGAAAAGCAGGGAAGTCAGAAAGAGTACGAAAAATTAAATGGCGAACAAATAGCGGCCGGCACAGAGGAAGCAATAGAGACACATCCCATGGAAAAGTGGGATTATAATCAGAACTACTCATTAGTGCAAAAATAGAATTAAAAGGAGTAAACCGCTGGAGAGGAAAGAGGAAGCCACGAAGTTGGTGGAATAAGGAAATCAGAGAGGCCATCGAACAACGACGGTTGGCACCACGAGAACACAGAGAAGCAAAGAGGGCGCAGTTATCTGAAAAGGAAATAGGCCAAAAATGAGAATCTTATCGAGAAAAGCAACAAGTGCAGGTCCTTGTCCAGGCTAAAATAAAGCAGTCCTCTGATCGCTGGCTGGCTGAAGTTCGCGATGCAACTAAAGGGGGGTCAACAAAATTCTGGAACCATATAAGGTGGCTGGCTAAATCTAATCACAGAAAGCAGGAACAGATTCACTATGCCGAGCGAAAATGTTTAGAGGGAGATGACGCTATGAACTACGTTGCGTCAGTTATAGCTGAGTCATTTAGGAAAGACGACAGGGTAATCGCCCCAAATGTGGGAGCAACACAGGATAGCACAATAGAAAACAGCTTAGAACTGACCAATCTTAACTGGAAAAGAGCGGAAGCAAATATTCCAAAATGAACGTCCGCAGGGATAGAAGAAATTCCAATCAAGTTAATGAATTTGGCCCAAGAGGCAAGGAAACGCTGATGAAAGCATTGGAAGAAGACATAACAAATAAGCAAATTCTGCACAGCTGGAAACAGAGTAAAATGAATTTTATTTATAAAGGAAAAGGCGATAAGTCTAACATAAAATCCTTCCGACCGATTACGATAACATAAGTTATATACAGGCTGGCGACGCCGGCGGTAAAATTAAAAATGCAGTCATTGGTAGAACAAATACAAGGTCATGAAATACCTTGAGTGACCGAATACAAATATCTCGAGGTATGGCTAAACGAAGGGCAGATGTACACGGAAATGCACGAGCAGTCTCTCATAGCAAAAGGGCGGAGAGATGCCGGGATAATGAAACATAGGGCATTGTGGGGGTACAACTGGTATGAAATACTGAGATATTTGGAAAGGAATAATGGTGTCGGGGCTTACTTTTGGGAATGCGGTTCCGGCAGAAATTCAGTCTAGATTAGAAGTAAATCAGAGCTGTTGGGAGATTAGCGCTAGGTGCCCACGGGAAAACCACTAACGACGCAGTACAGGGGATATGGGCTGGGCAACGTTCGAAGCACGAGAAGCTCAGAGTAAAGTACTATACGAAGAACGCCTGAGGAAATTGGGTGATAACCGGTGGGCAGCTAAGGTATTTAAATACCTGTACAGAAAGAGCGTTGACACACAGTGGCGGAAACGAACTAGAAAGCTGGCCAGTAAATATGCCCGATACGAGGCCGGAGAAATACAGAGCATTAAACGACAGGATAAAAACACGGAAGAATTGGAGAAATTCAATGGAAAAGAAGCATAGTGTCGAACTATATTGATACTGGAAACAGCAGATCAGAAAGGAAGCGTTTTATGATAACTCAAGAGGAAATGCCCTAGTCTTTGAAGCTATAGGTCAGGATGTCTTAGAACGCGCAGCTACAAAAAGAAATTTAACGAAGAAGACGACACATGGGCTGTGTGTGGCAAATCGGTAGACACAAGAGAACACCTCATACTAAAATGGGATGGTATCCATCCCGATGTCGATGCTGGCACTGTCAATCTAAGGCCCTATGGTTTAGAGATAACAATAATAATGTAAATAAACCTGCGGTGGAAATTAGCAAAAAACTATTGGAAGATTGTTGGCTCGAAAGCAGAGGTGACATAAGGTTAGAAGTATAGGAAAACGTATTTAAAGAAAATGGCGAATTTTAATAACTTACAACACAGTTAAACAAAAATAAAGGGAAAAAAGCTGGGCATGGTGGCAATTGCCATCACCCCGTTTCAAAGGCGACGCTCCTACCTTCCATCCACCCATCCATACGTTGTCACTAGTCATCTGCGCATTCTACTGTGAGTATGCCACGGATCTGCCTGGAGAACACTCGGACCGAAAGAACGTACTAGGCGACAGGTGTACCCACACAGACGCACATTTAACCCTACGTGACACAAACACTAGCACACAAAACTAACACAAAGACTATCAATACACACAACCCGGGAACACCGCTACTAGCGTCTACTACTAGCGTTCATCTGTTAGCGGCCGGCATTCGTGCTCACGGTTGGTTCGGTGCGGATGCGGCGTTGCATGGGTCCAGTAGCCGGCATCGAGGTTGTGTTCGACGTGCTCGGACTGGCGTCGCTGGCGGCGTCGTTGGCTGCGTTGTACAAGCTCCCGGTCCAAGCGCCCGTGGAGGTGATGTTGGCGTTGGGGCAATACCCGGATGGGTGGCAACAGCGCTGGAGACACCCCCGGCCGTAGCGGGTGGTAGCGTCCTACGCTGACTCCCTGGAGCGGGCTCAGGAACGGCAGGAAGTCCACGGTGCGAAGCCGTAGAACTCAAGCTCACCGGAGCAGTAGCCGGCGTCGCTCTCTTCCAGCCGAAGCGTCCCTCAACCGCCAGAGCCTCCGCTTCTCTGTTCTTCCCCTCGCGCCTCGCTCTCCCTCGTGCTTTTATAGCCTTGGCGTTAGTCCACGTAATCATTGTCGTCATCCTCTTCTTCTTTTCTTCACAAATCATCTCTTCCCACCTCACTGAATACTTCATCTTTTTTAGTCTTCGGTTAATCCACGTCATCCTTATCGCCATCCTCCGCGTCTTCTTCAAACCTCTTTCGTTCATATTTTGAATTATTTCAGACTCCCTATTATATGTGACAGAGTGAATGTGGAGAGATGGACGTCCACCTCGAACAGCGTGTAAACATAAAATTCTGTGTGAAGCTCCTTCGTGACGCTTACGGAAACGAGACATTATCGCGGGCGCGAGTTTTCGAGTGGCACAAGAGGTTCGTTTCGGGGAGAACTTTGGTGGAAGACGACACAAGGCACGGGCGCCCTTCAACCTCAAGGAATGAAAACGTCGCTCGGATCATGGAAATCGTACAGCAAGACGGCACCATTACAGTCCACATGCTATCAGATGCTCTCGACATTAGTAAGACAACATGCCACCAAATTTTGTGTGAGAACTTGGGGAAACGAAAGCTGAATGCCAGACTTGTGCCGCACTCCCTCACACAGGACCAAAAGGACACGCGGGCATCAGTGAGCGCTGATTTTCTTTCCGAGACAGAGAAGGATGCCGCATTCGTAGATAGCATCATTGCTTAAGACGGAACATGGTGTTTTCAATGCGATTCTCAAAGGGACAGAGCGCCGAATGGCAGTCCACAAGCTCTCTGGCGTAGAGAAAGTTGCGGCGACAGAAAACCAAAACAAAGACGATGCTGATAATTTTTCGATGCCAGAATTCTCATACACCACGAGTTCGTCCCACAAGGGCAGGCGGTGAATCAGGAGTTTTAGATCCGCGTGCTCCAACACATGCGTGATGCACTGCGACGCCGTCGCCTTGACTTATGGGCATCTGGACGATGGAGCCTTCTCAACGATAACGCAAGGCCGCACACTGCTCTCAGCGTGACAAAATTTCTCGCCAAGCACAACCTTACTGTACTTCCCCATCCGCCATACTCGCCTGACCTCTCCCCATAAGATATTTTCCTCTTTCCTCGTGTGAACAGAGCCCTGAAAGGTCGCTGGATGGGAAGCGTGGAGGCCATTCAAGACGCCACGACAAAGGAGCTGACAGCCCTGCCAAAAGAAGCGTGTTTCGACTGTTTCCAAGACCACAAGAAGAGTTGGAAGCTGTGTATAGACCGCAAGGGATACTATTTCGAAGGGGTGCTGCATAAATGATTTCAATGTTAAACGCATTTTTTAATGTACTCAGTCTCTGAACTTTACCGAGAAAGGTTTTATCTTAAAGTTCGCTGACTGGTCCACGGGATGTGTCCACGTGACGGTCGAGCGCTGATTGGTAGATGTCATGAGACCACGTGAAGTGGCCGAGTTGGCTAGTCATGTGGCATGTCCAAGCGCCGGTGCATAATGGGCTCGGCGTCAGCAGCTGCAGTTGGTTGTGCGCAACGTGTCTGGACAGCTGCGTGATTCAGGTTGGAATGCAGCCAGAATCAACGCCGCGTGTCTGCCGCAGGGAACAATCTCCCCAAGCGGAGAGAAGGACTACGAAGTGTATGTCGCTGAAGACGGAGAATCTCCGGCTGCCTGGGTAGGTAGGTAAAAACTTTATTGGTGAACCAAGTAAGGGAAGGCATTAGGGGAGGATTGGTTGGCTTGGTTCTTAATCCCGGTAGGTGGTCATCAGTCCATGACTTCTGGCGACCTTCTCCACCCATTCCAACATCCTCTTCTGTGAGGCCGGCTCTGAGCTAGAGACCGCGATCTCCCAACCTGCTAGATCTGTGAGGTTCCAGCGAGATGCTGGTAGGAGTTCTGGGCATATGAAGAGTATGTGTTCGAAGTTTTCTCTTGGATCCCCACAAAGAGAGCATTCGGGCTTGTATTGACCCGTGTGTATTAGTGCCAGATAGGCCGGTGATGGAAACTTTCTAGACTGGAGTTGCCTCCGTATAGTCTGCTGTTCCTTCGTGAAGGCGTGGTGTGGTGGCGGATATGTGAGCCTTTCCTCTGTATAGTGTAACGTTATTCCATTATAGGTGATTAGTCTGCCCCGCGCGTAATCCATCTCGACTGTTTGGCCTGCTCGGTTGACGCACGCTCGAGCAATAGAGTGCGCCTGCGTGGGCTGGCACCCAAACTAGTTGAATTTGTCTGGGGTCGTGGGGGCTTGATTGGAGAATTTTGTAGGTGTCAGTATGGATCTCTCCCTTTGCAAAATTCCTTATTGCGGTTTTGGAGTCGCTCATTATGAGTGTGGCAGTGGAAGATGCTATGGCCAGTGATGTGGCCGCCTCTTCCGCTTCGAGGGGGGGGTGGTTGCCCTTATCGAGCCCAAAGCCTAGTGTTTGAGATGGTGTGACACTACGCTTAGGGCGTTGGGTGGGTCGCATGGATATTCTGCCGCGTCTACGTAGGCTGCGTCTTCGTTGTCCGCATGTTTCTTATACAGGGATTTGGCGCGTGCTTCGCGTCTCTCCCGGGTGTGGGTTTGGTGTACGTTCTTGGGTAGTGGGTGGACGATTAGCTTTTCCGTGATTTGTTTAGGAATGCTGTGGGTGTTGTCCGGAGGGGATCGGTTTGTTGAATCTTTAATGCGGCTAGAATGTGTCTGCCCATGTTTGCGGAGGATAGTCTGTCCAACTGTGCTGTGCGGTGGGCTTCAGTCAGTTCTCGTAGAGTGTTGTGGACCCCCATGCGGAGGAGTATGCTGCTTGGGGTCCCTTGTGAGAGACTTAGGGCCGATTTGCAGGCCTGTCTTATTAGCGGTTTTACTCTCTTCGTTTCTATATTTGTGAGCTGAAGATAGGAGAGTGATTATACCATTCTGCTAATCACGAATGCTTGCACTAACCGCCTGAGGTCGTGTTCTCGCATGCCTCAGTGCTTGTTTGCTATTGTTTTTATCAGCCTGACGGTTTGATGTGCCACGACCGTAAGTTTGAAGATGGTCTCTGTATTGAGGGCGTTGCTTTGGATGAACATTCCCGGAATGCGATGTTTCTGTACCTCCGGTACTGGGAGGCCGTCGACCTTCACTTGTATAGAGGGGTTCCCCTTTTTGTGACGGCCGCATAGGCTTAGCATATGCGGCCAGCTGCAATGGCTGAGAAGTAGGCCGAGCGAACTTCAGGCCTTAATGCTATTGCATTCTCGGCAGGTAATGCAACGAAGCGTCCCCTTATTTTTTGCGGCAATGCGCAGGAGAGTACTCACGTGATCACGGAACGACCAAAGACGCACTGCTGTGGGAGGTGCACCAGTTACACTGCTCGCTGTAAATGTTGAAGGTTAAGTCAATTTGCATTTAAATGGCGCGCGAACGTCACCGTGCAATATTAAGGTTTAAAGTCGGCGTTCTGTTTGAAAGCACGCGTTCAGTACAGAGCGTGGCGTCATTGGAATCGGTATGTTGTAGTGGAAACCATAACTACAAAAGTATGCTAAACTGGGCGAGTTGGAGCATTTGCATTTTTCGAAACGTTGCGCGAAAAAAAACGAGGACACGTACAGAAGGCAGAGACACGACACGCGCGCTTCTCACAACTGAATTTTTGAGTAAAGGTACTGCGCAAAATAATACAAACATGGACGAGAAGGGCACAAGGACGGGCGCAGTCCTTGCGCCCGTCCTTGTGCCCTTCTCGTCCATGTTTGTGTTATTTTGTGGAGTACCTTTACTCAACGATGTACGACCGACTCGCCCAACAACATGCACAACTGAATTTTTATTGGAAGAGTTAACAGAACATACACTGCGGAAAAGGAAGGGAAGGAAGAAGAAAGAAAAGATAAAAATAATGGAAAACGAGGTGAAGTGACAAAAAAGACCGGGGCTAAAAACCAGCCTGCAAAACAAAACACGTGCAATGCTACTTAACAACTAATTCCAGGTACGCAATCTAATTTTTCATCAAGCTGATGGATGTGTCACTGACACACTTCTCCATAACGCCTTCCTGACGCTAACAGCTATTGCAAAGTCCAATCCGACGTGCTCTGAATTAAGGGTCGTTTCAGGATCCTGTACTGCTGTCTGCTGTTCACTGCAACGTAAGCAGCGTAACTTCGCCAAGTATGGTTTTGTTATATGCGTCCAAGATCTCTTCATCAAATTACGTACACGACACATGATTACCGGACTTAGTCCGGAATGCTAACCTCGCGTAGTTTGCGAGAGACTCAATGCACCACTTCTTGACATCCACAGGGCGACCTTTTCTGCATTTCGCGGATCACCCTCCAAAAAATAAAAAAAAAGATACAAATAGGCATACATTATGAGGTTTAAGGTGCAGTGAAATGTATAATACACTTTAAAACAAAATAATTGGACGACTGTTTTGGGTTACCGTCTTACGTGATCCGACAAGTTCTTGCCGTATACGAAATTACCGCTCAACTATGTTACCTCCCGTGTTCCCTTGTTTTAGCCCGGTTTATTGCATCGGTTCTCAGGCTTTCGTCCAAATGAGGATGCTTGCTACTAGCAACGAGCCGTGGAAGCCCCGAACCCACCTCTACGCACCGCTGCGCCAAGTACTGATTTCGTTGACGGTGTCTCGGCGCTACCGTGTTCGCGCATGCGCTGTATAGCTCCTTGCATCACGCTTCCTTTTTTAATACGGTGTATTAGGCTTCACCCTTCGCTATGCGTAGGTTGTTCTTTTCGTCTCCGCTTCCCAAAGCGTTTATCCATCTGCTGCAAACGCAGACTGACCGGCTGGCGTGATTCTTACGAAAGCGCAGTGATGAAGCCACTTTTATTTATGCCGCAAGGAATCGGCCAATAAAGGACGGACGTTCCTGGTTGCGCATCTGCTGTTATCTCCCGCACCCACCAGTGCCGCGCTATGGGCGCCCGAATTCGCGAAGCGGCCAACAGATGGCGGAGAACACTTTTTCTTTGCCGAAACGTCCTCACGCCGCACGGTTTCCGGTGGGCGCGTTGCGTGTTTCGTAACTCTCCACGTGGGCTTGCCTTCGATTTCTATTGTTTTCGAAATATCACCTTTTTGCTACCTAAGTGTTTATTTTTTGCTTTCCCGAGTTGCGTGGCAGATGGGTGGTGCTAAATTAACTGAACCGTGAACCTCCCGCGCGAAAGGAATTGACCCCGTTAGTTTGGATATGTTTTTGTATTGTTTGCGCACAATCACACTTATAGCCAGAGGACTGCGGGCGTATGCGATGCGGGAAACAGATGGAACAAATAAATTACACATCGGAAGCTTGAAACAAGCGTGGCTACCTTCGGCCGCTTCGTCAAGAGACACTCAACTTTAAGCTACCTTTACCCGGTTTTCTTGATTTTGTCTAGTTATCCCTTTGCTGTATAAGCTAAATTGTGAACTAATTCCCCGCTAACGAACCACACAGCCCATTGCTACTTTCAATTTCAGCTTCACTTACACATTTCACGTACGTACTGTACGATATGTTAGCGCACATTAAAAAGGTGAGACATCAAATTTTTGGTTGGCGCGTTCTTTGTTCCAAACGTTGCGTAGTACCTCAGGACGAATTATACTCGCTCCACGATTCATATATGTGAGCAAATAATTTATTACATCATTATTTATAATGTGCGATCTCGGCTTCCGAGCGCCAGGTTGTGCTATTAAGTAACAGCCGTGCAAGAGCAGTAAACCTGCATGGTCACGTGAGCCCCAGAAGTTGTGATGCACCGACTACAGCGTCGTCTGTTTTTGTACACATAGTGTGCATACCAGCGCCTTCCGAAATACCGGTAAAGTAAATGGGCTAACTGAGACATTCAGCTCTAATAGTTCACGTTTATTTGCTGTCTTGACTCATGCAGTACCACAGAAACCACTACCTTCTCTGATACGAACGCAGGCATTTAAGATTGCAACTAAAGGAATTTAGTTCATGAAGAAGGCTTATACTTCTGTGAGAAAATTCAATCCTTGTAAGGTTTCACTATGAAGGAAGACAGTATGAGGTATGAGATACACAGAAGGATCCGGAGGATGGTTTAAAGATAAGCTGGATTTAGTGGAAGGCAGGTGCGTCTGCTTACGGCTTTCTGATGCATGGTCTACAAAAACTTTCACATTCGCTTGACTTCATGCCGCGCCAAGTACCGTTTGCAACTACAGCACAAGAAGTGGCACTGCAATGAATATCATAACAAAAACTTTCATGGCTGCCGTTCACTCGTACGTGTGTTTGTAGATGTGTGTTTTTTCTTGGCAGCGAAGGGTAGTGGCGCGTATGTCTAAGAAGTTACCTGCGACGTTACCATGCATGCAAGCCTCACGTAACCATTGCTGCGGGAGCGGTATTGGAGCTTCAACTGAAATAAAACGTTGCACCTTTTCGAAAACCGCGTGCAGCAACCCCCCCCCCCCCCCCCCACTTCTTCTTTCGCGCCTTTTATCTCTTTTAGGCCGATCTGCGGGCCTCACCACTTTCAAGGACGAACTACCCCTCTCACAAGCTTAGCAACGCGGGCCGCTCTTTGCGTTTTATACACGTATACGCTACAAATCTTTATTATTTTCTTTTGTGTTTGTGTTCTCCAAAAAATAAAAATCAGCCAGTCTCTTTTGTGCAGTGCCCTAACCCCAGGCTTTTCTTTATTTTATTTTTATGGAGAAATAAAAGAGAGTAAGCCACGTAGCGCGCTTCCTATTCGGCTGGGGCACACCAAAAAATATGAAATGCTCCCTGTAACCCCTCAACTCTTTTCATCCCTGGCTGATTCATAAATTTTTTTCATCTCGATTTTTTAATTTTTTTTTGGCCGACAGCACCATGGGAATAAGGAAAGGGTGCTCGAAGCCTTTGAAGCGATCACAATGGGTGGCTTTCGCGCCGGCAGCGTTGTAATAGTGCAGGGCAATGTGGGAGCAGATATTCGCATAAGGATGATGCGCCTTCCACAAAAGTCCCTACATAAAAAAATAATTTTGTAGGAAAAAAAAGAAAAAAGCTATTTTGTTAAAAAGAGTTGCTACCGTGATGTTGGTATTGTCATCCTTGCGGCCCATTTACTGACGAAATATAACGCAGTCTCTTTTTTTTTCTCTGGGGCAGAAAAAGACGGATAAATGTTTTGGAGCTAAAAAAAAAACACGATATACCCAAAGGAGGTAAATTCAAAGAGAGTGGAAATTGTGCACAGGTGAGTACAACAGAGGACCGGGGACTATCCGTTGAACTGGAAACCCCTTGGCACCATTGGGGATGCTTTATATCGTTCAAGGTCGGGTAAAATCTGCGATCCCTCTTGATACATTTCTATATCTCTGTTTTATATTAGTGAAGCTTCTTTACGACCCAACGGAGGCTATACAGGCGAAGCCGTAGGGGCGGCCTGCTGCAGATCGTGGGACCGTTTCGGGGCCGCTTCATTTCTTCTCAATTTATTTATTTATGAGATATGTCTGCAATAACGGTCGGTTGTGGCGATCGTTTATTTCGCGACTTCTGTTTTTTTACTATCTCACGTACTGCGCGGCTATAGCGCAGTCCTGCGAACAGTGGACATAAAGACGTAAGGTAAAGATAAAGAGTGCAGTCACCATAACTAATAGCCAGTCTATGCCAGGGACATAAAATTAAACTGCTCAGACCTTAGTTGCCCATTTATTTAATAAATTTATTAACTTTTTCTTTATCTTTCTGCCTGTTTGGCGGTGGTCGTTTCTTTCTTATCGTTTGTTTACTGGGAGCTCCCGTCTCCTTGTTTGGCCGAGTTAAATTCTCAACCGAGCCGGATTAAATCAAGCATACTGATTTAATTAACTGACTGACAGAAAAATATACAGCAAGGTTGAAAATGATGACAGCTGGAAATAGGAGGTAACATGAGCTAGGGCCGCCCCTTAGGCTTATGGTAGTTCGTGTCGCCTAAGTGAGCGTTCGGGAGAACTCCCTTCGCTTCCCAAGCTTCGGCCTTAAGAGGGCTAACCATCTGCGAGGCAACTCAGATTTGAACTTTTTCTGTCGATAGATGGCAGCACTTAAGTACCACGAAAAGGAGGGAACTTCTAATACCCCTCCAGGTGTGTAAATTTTACCGCGACATCTCCTCGACCGCGACACGGAAGTATTAGTTCTTTTGCGAACAAAAAGTAGGGCCGAGAAGGGCCAATGGCTCGCGATCATCGCGCGCTCTATGTCCAAAAAACTAATTGCTTAGCGACTCTCCGACGCATTCGTAGAGGCATTCCCACAATTCCAAGGTGCTGTCGGCGAGAGAAGTGTCTAGAACGCTCGGAAAGTTATTTAGAACTACAGGCGCCATGTTTTTCCGTGACTAAGTCATTTCACCACTACAGATTAACGAACATGTTTTACTTTCATCTTCGCAGGTGTACTCTCGATCCGGCGGCTAATAATAGAGCTACCATCTTCGCCTGCGGTTCACGCGTCCTAGAAACTTTTGTTCCCGCCTGTACGCATGCACTTTAGTGGGTGCTAGCCGCCGAGGCTTCTGGGCTCCGAGCCGAAGCGGTAACAAACTGTCCCTGCGGAGACACGCGAGTTTAACTGACGTAGCTCTCAGGTCGATTCGAGAAAACGAAGTAAACAAAAAAAAAACGACTAAGTAAAACAAGACGAAGTAAACATAACAACCGAGTGGGCTGGTTCGCTGAGGACGTCTGGGGGCCGCGCCGAAATGGTAAACAAACGCTCCTTGCGGAGACTCAAGATGCTTATACAACGCACCTCCGAGGTCAGTCCCAGAAAAAAATAGGAGTAATGGGAGTATACCCAATGCACGCATGCGCACACGATGGCCTTACAATAGGTGTTATGATGAGGCTGGAGCTCGGTGGGGCTACGAAGTACGTGGTGCCGGGTACAGAACAAGCGGACAGAATAATCTGAATATGGAGCATGCCGCCTTTGGCCTTAACTGCGGCCAAATGCGTCGTTTAGTTGCGTTGTCATGAATCATCGCCATGTTCTGCTTATCACAAACGAGCTTTTAGATTGCGTTCAAAGTTGATGCCAACTTTAATAACGCGCAGGCTGCGGCCTCGCATTCGTGAAATGCATCATCCTTCACAAATACATCACAACAAGAGCGTACGTTTTAACGCGACAGTGTCAAGACTCCCGTCCTGCAGAGAATCCGCCTTTGTGAGCGAAAAATCGGTCTGGGTAGTGTGGCCCACCCGGGCCTCCGTATCCACACAGAGTGGCCAGTGGCCTGTGGCCAGCCTGGAGCACAATGTTCTGCTCGGCTTTGCGCAACCCGCTATGGTGGAATGAGCCGGTCACGTGACATTGCGGTGTCACACGGCCTGTCTATCGAATTGTGAGCAAACTGCCCGCCGTGGCAGGTAGCAGTTCAATTAATGATTGATTGGTCGCGAGAGGTTACTCGGGGGAAGAGCGACCTGGTTCTCACAAGCTCCACCAATGGCAGCACCTGCCATAGGAAGGCAGTGACGCTTCGCTTAACCGCTGCACCACTGCGCCAGCAGTGAAATGAGGACTTCCAGGGATCTATGAGTGTAAAACACAGAATGACCGATTTTGCATAAATGACCGATTCAGCATAAGTATATCCTCCATTTTTTTTTTTCATGGCTTTCCACTCAATGTTGTATAGTCTACGTAATATCTGCATTTTAGACCTTTGCCATTTTTGCGACAATTGTGGTTTTAATTGATTTTTTTTATCTCAAAAGTACACACAGCGTTATTTCTGAGCTTTGTTTTGCGACACAAACTTGACTTTTCTGATCGTTTCTTTGCTTATATTTTCAACGATATATTTTTCCCAGCTGTGAGCTGTGCTTGCAGCACTTTGTGCATGAGTGTCGTAACGATATTTTGTTTGTTTACTTCGAAACATCCATTCGGAACATCTGTTAATACATTCGGCAGCTGCTAACAAATACGAGAGTGGAGCTCGGGGCCTCTTCAAGCTGCAACTTCCGCAGCCTTTTGCCTCAGGCATCGCCCAGACGGTTTGAAGTTGAAACCGCGAAGCTGTGAGGCCGAGTACTGTATAGTAGCGAACTTTCACCGATTTTGGGGTCGCTCTATGAAAGCTTGATTTGCGTGTGCCGTGTAAACGTGATTTTAAACCGAAGCGGAAGGCACTTGAATAATATAATGCTGTTTCTTCGATAATTTTAGGTTTCCTGCATTCGGTTGTCTTTAGTGACGCTTGACAACCGGACTCGGGTCTCTCGTTCTAGATTTCGTGCGTCTTTACAAGGTATACCTACAGCGGCGACTTTATGGCTGGCAGCGTTGGACTGCTGACGACGAGCTCTCCGCCAAAATGCAGAAGTTTGCAGCCAACTACGTATATCGAGAGTACGTGTAAGCACGAAACACATCACAGAAAATGCATAGCGCATTCTAACCGGATCGTAGTTGGTAGCCGCGCACTGATATAAGCCAGGCCATGTGAAATTTTTTTTCGTATTTTGTCTATAGAGCCTATAGACTTTGTGTGGACAAATCCGATACACTAGCCTAAAGACAATGCAAATCGTATAGACAGCCTGTAGACAACATATTTATTTACGCCCAAGCATTTTTAGTAGACTATTGTCTATAGACAGTCTCTAGACTATGAATGGACAAAAGCAAGTAATTACAAGAAGTCATTAGTGTCTATAATAAGCCTATAGAAAATATATAAACCATTTTTATAAGGGAGGTAGAACTGCTGAACGGTGGCCGACTTTGTTCGCTTCTGTTCCAGAGTTAGGCAGTGCGCATGGTTTGCCTGGCTGCTATCGCATCTTAAGGAGCCTCCGGCTGTTAGCCGCTTTTGAGGACTTGCTTTCTGTGATGGCTTGCTTTTTTTGCGGCGGCGGCGTTTTTATGGAGGAAAAACGCTAAGGCGCCCGTGTGCTGTGCGATGTCAGTGCACGTTAAAGATCCCCAGGTGGTCGAAATTATTCCGGAGCCCTCCACTACGGCACCTCTTTCTTCCTTTCTTCTTTCGCTCCCTCCTTTATCCATTCCATTACGGCGCAGTTCAGGTGTCCAACGATACATGAGACAGATACTGCGCCATCTCCTTTCCCCCGAAAAACCTATTATTATTATTATTATTATTATTATTATTATTATTATTATTATTATTATTATTATTATTATTATTGTGATGAACTGCGATATCTTTGAAAGCACCAGCAGCCATTTTTCTCGGAGCAGAATTTAGGGTTACTCAAGCTTCGACTGCAAAGAAAAATGTAAGCGTAGGAAAATCTGCAGAGCTTTTTCATTATCTTTACAGTGGAAGAGAGGTCCATTCTTGTCCGTAGCAAAAAAAAAAAAGAAAGAAAAGTGCGCAAAATGGCAGCACTTCTCTAAGCCCATTATGGCACGCGTGAAGCCTGAGGTAAGACGGTACCAAACTTCCCCGACGCCGTTATCCGCACAGCGGAGAACTTGCTCCTTTTTTTTTTCCGCTTTTCAGTGTAGAGGTACACGTATTCTATTTGCGACCACCTTTATAAACAGGACCGAGCACAGGAATTTACTGGCAAGTCACGTCGCCGACTGCCAGGCGTTTTCGCTTATTTTTTCTCCAAGGCTGACCACACCAATTTATACGCGGGACACTTCTGCAAGCGGTGTGAGCATATGATTCATACTGCTCGGGGCGGCGAAGCTAACTGTATGCGCACGCAGCCGCTATGTTCCGTTGGGGTTACACCTCCTGTGGTGCACTTGGAGATGGCCAAGGACTTGTGCTTCTAAGAATAAGATTCATGAGCCGAGCCTTGACTGGAGGTATACGTGCTATAATGGCAGAGAGGTGAAGTTGGAACTGTCCTTGGCTATGAGGTATTTTGTCTGAGAGGTTGCCTGTTCGTGGAAGAAGAAAACAGGTTAAGAGTAGCGACAATCCGCTAAGTGCTACGGATGACGGGTAGTTCTCTTGTTATGCGGAGTCTTCTAGAGTCTAGACAATCTTATCCGCGACAGTCAGACAAACGGACGAATATTGAAACACAAGCGGGACATGATCTAGCCAATTCTGATCCCCAGTTGAAGAAATAAAAACCGAGATCCTGACCGTAATTATGAAAACACTTACCGTGATCATGTCGAATCCGGATACAGCCCAGAGACAAAATCGGAAATGCTGATCCTAATCATGAAAATGTTGATCCTGATGATGGCGAATCCTGATCCAAACCTGGAGACAAAATCGGAAATCCTGATCCTAATTATGAAAACACTTACAGTGATCATGTCGAATCCTGATACAGCCCAGAGACAAATTCGGAAATTCTGATCCTAATTATGAAAACTCCTATCGCGTTCATGGCGAATCCGCGCCCAAACCTGGAGACAAAATCGAAAACCTGATCCTATTCATGAGAATGCTGATCCTGTTCACGGCGAACCTGATCCAAACCTGGAGACAAAATCCGAGATCCTGATCCTATTCATGAAAAATGCTGGCTCTTGTCAGGGCGAATTCTGATGCAAACGTGGAGACAAAAACTGAAATCATCATCACAATTATGAAAACGCCTATCGTGATCATGGCGAATCCTGATACAAACCTGGAGACAAAATCGGGAAAACATTCCTAATCATAAAAATGCTCATCCTGATCATGGTGAAGCCAATACACGCATAACTAAAGGAAAAAAACTCGCCGGCTGCCGTGACAGAGCATTCCGCACTTGACAGGATCGGGAACTTTGTAGATAACCCGTGCACGCCTTCGCGAACAGTATCATCGACGGATTATGCGTTGGAAGATCACTATCCATCGGCCGTATTCTGCAGGACTCTCCATGTGAGGAGAACAGATGACAAAGCTTTGCGTCTATGGCGATAAAGAAGGAATAGAATAAAAAAAAGGAAACAAGGAGTGTTTCAGGAGTGTGCAATATCTGTCTGTAACGATCAGTGTTGTCAGTTGCTGCCTTTGATATGTAAGAAAGCTGAAGCAGGAAAAATTGAAGAAGGTAATAATGACCTATGAACGCTAAAACTCTCCAAGCTTGCTCTCCTGAACGAGACCTCTGCTGGATGACGCTGTCCAGGTAGACAATGCGGATTCAATGCCTTTCGCTGACGATAGGAGTAAAAAGCTCCATTTCCGTTGAATGACCAATCAGGTACACAGAGTGTTAGTGTTCTCTCTTGAATGCCGCGCTCATATTTTCTCGTCCCGTTGGCACGTGATCGTTCTACAATTTATGCTGTCTTCATCTATCCTCGCAGTGTTACCACTTCATACCATTACATCTCCGAGAGACATTTTGTTTTCTTTTTTGGGAACTACTGTTCGGTTTTCTGGGACTGCGCTTGTGTACTTCCGCCTTTGCAGGATGTTCATTCAGTGAAGGGTCACTCAACCGTCGCGACGTTTGTATTTTTTATTCACCTACCTGCTATTATTCGATATCAGCTGCTTTACTACAACCACGTGAAATAGTATCGAATTAATTGCAGGAAAAAAAAGACCATTGAAACATAGCAACAAATCTTACGAGACCTTTCCGAAGAAAGGCTGCCATACGTTGAAGCCTTTCTACTATAACGTGCGCGTTGCCCGCTTTGTACGGCGGGAGACTGCGGCAATTTGTTGGCCGCCGAAAAAAAAAAAAACGTTTGCATCACTGCATCACCGATGCCGCATCTACGAGCCATTTTAAAGCCAGGTCCCTTCAGAGGTGCCCACATAATGTGTTCTGGCAAGCCGTTTTGATGCCGGTTGGTCTGTGAGGAGCTTAGCAATAGCTGCACGAACAAAGAGGGCTGTCAAAAAGACATATCTTGGGCTTTTGATAGACGCTGCGGTTATTTGTTGCAAAGCGAGCGCTTGCAATACGCCAACGAGCTGCACAACGAAGTGATAGAACGAAAAGGCGAAATGGCTGTTTTTAAGGTAGAGAGAGGACAATGAGGACGCTTGAGAAAAGGGTCGTTCAAGCGCAGCGCTCGAAAAAAGTCCACGCGTGTTCATGCCTTTCGACGCGGCGCGACGGTGCCGGTGCCGCCACCTGCCGCGTCGAAGTCGCACCACCCATCATCACAATGTAGCCCCGAAGTATTCGAAAGGATGCAACTTGAGAGACGAAGTTTTCCCTTCCCCCTTGAATCGGTTCCATTCGAGGGCTACCGACATATTGTCCTGTTTGCGTACGTTACGTTTAGATCGGTACAGGGGCGATTAGCAGGCTCCTATTCCCACAGTATGCCTGGGGGTGTCTTTAGGTTTCCGTCAAAGTGCCGATTTGAAGATTACCTGCCGCTCGGCATCGAATATTAGCGAGTTTTCCCGCCCTGTTTGGATATATGCACTCTAGCTAAGCGCCCTCGGTTTAGAGGTGCTGATCATGACAAGAAATGCGTAGCGAAAAATCGTGGGAGTTCGTTCCCGAAGTTCTCGAGTTGTTTGTTGCTAAATTTGCGTTTTAACTACGGGCAGCACTAGTGATACATACGTTCTGAGAGAAGGAGTTGCGATACGCTATATTAAAACTGCCTCTAGTTGAAAGAATACGCCGGTTCTCGTCCGATCACCGAAGCTAAGCAGCATTGGGTTCGGCTCAGTGGTTAGGGCGCTCGGCTACTGATCCGGAGCTCCCGGGTTCGAACCCGACAGCGGCGGCTGCGTTTTTGTGGAGGCAAAACGCTAAGGCGCCCGTGTGCTGTGCGATGTCAGTGCACGTTAAAGATCACCAGGCGGTCGAAATTATTCCGGAGCCCTCCACTGCGGCACCTCTTCCTTTCTTCTTTCACTACCTGCTTTATCCCTTCCCTTACGGCGCGGTTCAGGTGTCCAACGATATATGAGACAGATACTGCGCCATTTCCTTTCCCCAAAAACCAATTATTATTATTATTACTCTAGTTGAAAAATGGAGGAGGCAGCTAGTGGAGTTGGGGAGGAGATTCAGTTTGCAAAAACAGTAAACGATGGTGTTCTACATCTGCAGAATGGATGCCACTGAAAGAAAAAATGTCGTCGAGGGTGACAGGGAATTAGGCGCAGAGACGGTATAAAGAATGCCGCTTGTATGAGATAAGATAAAATAAGGCATCAAACACAGTTAATTTTAACTGTGGGATTTTCGTGTTCTCTTGAACTTAAACCCGGCTTCTAGTGATAAAGAACGGCTAGGCAGGCTCCAAATCACTCCCTCGGTCGGGCTCTAAAAGAGTACTCTGAAGGAACCTAGAGCTCCGTCGCGTTAATCACTTATGCATCGGTGGTACGTTAGGCGAATTTTTTTGGCTATGATTGTCCGATAGCTGATGCCAATTGATTTCGCGCCTGAAATTCTCTTGTCCCGCCGGTACTGTTTCATAATTGCTACTCTCTTCCCCGTACCTCTCAACGACCACTGTCGATGTCAATGCCATTTAAAACAACAGCTACAACAATGATTTCCAGCGCTATGGTCCAGGGCACTGGTTTGTTGGTCGAGCTGGCAGGAGACGATAATTGTGAAATTTGCGTGTAAGGATGGCACAGCCTCCGCTGAAGCTAACTGCATCAGACGACAGTCAGTGTCTATATGTGTCTCCCTTTCAGCTGTACAGAGAGCCCGCGTGGAGCGATTTGCGTTGCTCATACGAACCCTAAAGCCTGAACTGACGAAACTTTAGCGCTTTGAAAAGCTCTGGACAAAACCCTTTCTAGAGTAGAGCCTGTTTGCGCAAGGAAACAACGCTCCCTTGCATGTCTGTATTCACGATGAAGCGTTTTTCATATTGCGCATAAGCAACGCCTCTGACCGCTAAAGAAAGCAATCTCACGCCTCTCTTTGCAAATAGTCCCGAGCATTCGGATCGAAAGAAAGCACCCTAGCTCCTTTCGTAACCACTGTGGCCAGGAAAACAAGATAGTACAGAGCCCTTTTGCCTCCGACAAAGGGCGTTTAGAATTCCCGCTGCATAGAATCCGTGGTTCCATTGTTTGTGTTGCGTCAGGCCTGGGCGCCCACTCCAGAAAGAGGCGTCGTCTAGGCAGCCAAGAATAGCATCCTTACCTTTTTCTATCCCGATAGGTTCGATAACGCCTTTATAAGCGCCCGGGCCAGTGTGAAGCTTATCGAACGCGGTAGTGAAGACTTCAAAAGAGCGAAAGAAGGAGAGATACCGAAAACAAGCCGACGAAAAAAGAAAGAGAAAAAGAAAGACAGAAAAGGTGTTGTCAAAAGCGCCGTGGGGAGAACGGGGACAACGAACACAGAACGTCAAAGCAGCCGCCGCGAAGAAGAGACGGTTGGCGGCGGTGCCGCGTGGCAGTGCGCATGCGCGGACCAGGCATGACGTCACGCGGCGTCGGCTGCGCGCCGCCATTTTTGCGCCGCCAGCAGCGGCGCCTGGCGGCGCCTGCCCGCCCGTTCCGAACGTCATTGTTTCTCAAGAGTTGCATTGTCCGCTAGCCCACGGAGACGACAGAGTCGGTGGGGTCGCCGCATAGGTGGGACGAGGAGGGAACCGTTTCAATGGGGAGTGTCGGCATTTCGGCGGCGGGAAGGGAGCGGAGGAGGGACGTTTCGAATCGTAGGCGCTCGGCGGGGTCCGAAGAGGCTCTGTGAGCTCCGGTTCGGGCTTTTTTTTATTTGACGTTTCTTCCTTCTTTTTTCTTGTTCATCTTGCGCGTGCGTGCACGCTCTTCGCTGGGGATATATGCTGGTAGCCAGCAGGGGAGACGAATTCTTCGGCGTGGCGCTCCTGCGGACACCTTTTTCGCTCGCTTCCGGAACTTTATTTCCGCCTTCCTCTCTCCCTCGACTAACGCCTCACCTCACGCAGGCTTGAATGAGCGTACCTACGTTCCTGCCTTCTGTTCCTGGGCTCTTTTTTTTTTATCCCTAGCTACGTGCTTTCTGCGATCCATGGGGTAGAGAGGCAGGGGCATTGCTATGGCTCAGATTAGAGGGGGCCAATATTGCTAGATTTCCGGGTAGTTCGGTGGCGGTCATTGTGCGTCGGCCACCGCTGGCCGTAGCAGTACATCGCTGAAGTGCGCGCGGAAAAGTGCAGTATGCGCAACAAAAGAACAGGGAACGAAAGAATTCGAAGGCGGGAGCAGGGGATCCGGAGGGGCATAAAAGTACTTCTGCGGACAAGGGAGCGATGGCTAATCAGACCGTTAGCCGCCGGCTTTCCCCGCTGATTCGTCGGAACGCGGAGGTCAGCAACCCTGAGAGAGTAACTGGTGGCCGACGTGGCGTTGCTGGCTTGCACATGAGTTTACTCGTGGCGCTGATGGAAGGTTCGGTTTATCCCATTTCATGTCTTTTTTCCGCCCTTACAAAAATTTCTTTGGACAGTCTATAGAGTGTCTATAGACTTTTGTCTGTAAGGTATATAGATTCTATATAGACAAACCCTGGAGAATAGTCTATAGACAATGCAAATTCAATAAGACTATAGACAATCTATAGACTATCTATAGACAATCTATAGACGTATGTTTATACGCTTTTAGTAGAATTTTGTCTATAGACAGTCTATAGCACTGTGAATAGACAAAACGAAAGATCTGTAGTAAGGCAATGGAGTCTATAGACAATCCATAGACGTATGTTTATACGCTTTTAGTAGAATTTTGTCTATAGACAGTCTATAGCACTGTGAATAGACAAAACGAAAGATCTGTAGTAAGGCAATGGAGTCTATCAGAAGTCCCATAGGACTGCCCATAGTCTGTAGACTATATAGAAGTCGACAGTTTTACAAAGGCGGTAAGTATTGTTTCTGCCAAAGGCCTCGTAAAACTACAAGAACATTTAAATCAAACTTGTAGGATGCTCAAGTGAATCTTCGTGCGGCTCTGACTGCGTCGTGTCCAGAACAACACTAGTTAGTGCTGTCGTTAACCATCCTTGCAATTACATTTTTGCGCTGCAGAACGCAGAACGAGAAGCGAGGTGTGGAAATCTGCAATCGCCATCGATTGGCTCACATAAGGTGCCGTTAAGACATTATAAAGAGGAGAAACTGTTTAATTAATTTTAAGATTTTTGTTGTTATTTATTAAAAACTTGTAGATTGCGTTTCCCTTTATATTTCTAGTGATAGTTATGAAAGCTGAGCTTCTAGCTTCATTTACTGTGATCCTTTTTGCTCTTGACAACACAGGTTCTTTAAAGCAGCATGACTACTTTGAGACATGCCCCGCTTCCCTGAACTTACAGCAACTAGCGCCATCTGTTAGCCGTCAGTGGCGAACACGTACTGCGCAACTCAACTCGGATATTTCGAACTCGTAATTGTAAGAAAACTAGGGAGTGGCGAGAGATTATGCGTGAACGCGCTGATTATCATGCCCGACTGTTCCCCATCACTGCAAAATGTTACCTATAAGGTCATTTCACGACAACTATTTCCGATGTCCATGGAAAATCAGTGGGATGTACCGAGAATTCGAAATTCCCGCGGTGATTTTTAGTGTTCAGCGCCACGAGTACCGTGTTGACAGCAATTCAAACTAGAAGTGTTGAGCTGCGCTGACGTCAATTAAAACTCAATCACGAAATGAGGGCCAGCATCGAACAAATGGTTTTTGCGCACCACAGTGAAATTGCCTAAAAATCGGATAAGTGGGGACTTGATATACATCACTTGATTACATGCACACAAAGATACAGAGTGCATCATAATTTTATTTTGTCCACCAGAGCTCGCGGACGTTAGTTCAGGCGAGCTCCAACGTTAATTGCAACACAAGAAATTCCTACCCTTTACGTTCGGTGTCTTCAGCAATACAATAAAAATGGTGGCAGCGGCCACAAGTTATGCGTTCATTAGCATATCTACGAGTCGGTGGTTCACAACACTGCATGTAGGGTGCCATTTGGAGATAAAGTGTCTGGGCTGTTTTGCGTCATCGAAGAGCGAGTCTTAAACGGTGCGCTCTAAAAGGCTACGAACATGGTGTACTGCCTGCTTCGGACAATAATACCCCCTATTTTGCCTATCCTTATCAGAGCTGCGTCCACCCTGCGTAATTTCGCACTGTACAAAGATAGCCAAGTGCGTTATAACGAAATGGGTCTGTAACGAATTTCACAGCTCATGCGACGGGAGGGCACATTGAGGGCGCTCAAAGCTGGCATATTTTTCAATGAACCGCGAGGCCCTAGCTCAGGTGTATCACATGAAGATGCGAATTGGTGCTTTTAAAGCAGAAAGTCGGGTATGTAGATCGCTAGAACATACGCATTGGTGAGCGCATAAAAAAAAAGAAGACTCTCACACAGAGGGCGAGGTATGGAACACAGAGTAGCATACAAAATAAACTAACTAGTTCGTCTTGTTTACGTGTGTTCCTAGCTGTGACTCGTGAGTTTCTTTTTCTTTTTTGCTTGCTATTTAGTGACAACATCACTTTTTTGAAAGCATATTCTCTACTAAGCATATCCTCTTTGAATGCGTATTTCTCTAGAAAGGGCATATTGTCTACAACTTCTCATCTTGGACCTTGCTGACAATTATACGCACTGTCGCGCAGGTGGACAAGAGGATTTTCGGACTGAACACACTGCGAATTGTGAAAAACGCAGCGCAACAAACAAGGACAAAGTGTCACCCAAAAGATGTCAGTGCTGTGCGATGTCAGTGCACGTAAAAGAACCCCAGGTGGTCGAAATTTCCGGAGCCCTTCACTACGGCGTCCCTCATAGCCTGAGTCGCTTTGGGACGTTAAACCTCCATAAACCAAACCAAACCAAGCCAGCGCCGTTTGCTGCGAAGAAAGTGCTACATACAGCATTCGCTCCAAATGGTATACCTAGGGTATTCCTATAGGCATAGACTATATACTATTATACTGTATACTGCAGTATATTGTATACAATAGTATACTGTATCCTATACGTATACAATATGTATACCTATGGTATACCTACAGACGTATAGAAAAGATGGACGTAGAGGTGGGTTGGAATATCGGCCAGATCGTCCCATCGCCACCACCAGCGAAGGCGCCGTCTATCCATCGTGGAACAAACGTTTCCACGTGCGGCAGCCAGTAACGCGGGGGGGGGGGGGGGGGGGGGGGGGGACCAAAGGAGAGGCGAAGGTCGGAAATAGGCCGGAACTCCGTGTCCCTGGGGTGCAGTGGTGGGCGCCGGAAGCGGCTGTCCCGCGCGAGCTTCAACGCTACGAGAGGAAGGATCCTCTGGGCGCCACAACCCCCTTGTGAACAAAGGGAGGGGCGTTGTGCCGGTTTTTGTGCAGCCGCCAGCTTTTCATGCTCTGTGTAAGGGTGTCTTAAAACTACCGATCATTAAAATGTCTCTCTCTCTCTCATCAAACTACTGCTCCTCTCCTACTGAGGAAATCGCGCATCTCCATCGTAAGGCGGCGCCAAGTTGTGCACCTGATCGTGGCTCCTCAATGGCGGAAATGGTGATGAATTATGACAACCAGATATTTTTCTTCTCACTAGCTACCGCTGTCCATCTTACGAGGGTAAAACTTTCGTCGGTTAATAGGGGAACAATTAATGTAGTCACAAAAAAAACAATTGTAGGTTACTTTTTGCAAACGACGTATACAGTCGTGAGCAATATGAGAAGGAACCGATATTACCCATTAATTTATTCATTACTCTATAATTACGTACAACAACCGCAGTTTTCTTGCTGTTTTGTAACTTGTGATGTGCAATAATCATGCGTAATCCTCGAATTTAATGAAGAAATAACCAGTGAATTCGCAGTTTTGTGCATAAAGTTTGTTTCTTCTCATGTAGCGGACCACTTTAGTACGTGAGTCAAATCGTGCTGTGCGCTTCCTTCCCGCGCACTTGTTACCGGCGCACAGCCGCTCCAGTTCCGCAATCAGAGTGAGACCCACAAAAAGAAGCGCTTCTCTTTTTGCTGGCTCGCTTCCGCGCCCAAGACGACTGCCGTGCGCCGTCTGGCTCCAAGCTGCGCTCTAACTTGGCGGCGACGTTTCTTTGACTTTTTTTTCTTTTAACTTTTATTCGCATTCGCGGGTGTCACCAAACGGCGCACTGTATGTCTCGCGTTCCGACAGGGGGCGCGACATGTGGGTCAACGAGAATTGGCGGACGTCGGAAGTGGCGACAAATTGCCATCGGTCACGGCTGTTGTCCCTGGTTGCCTTGCCTGGTAGGGGCCTGCTTAGAGGTGGCTCTCAGTGTT
>NC_135506.1:25978816-26107097 GCF_052857255.1 Amblyomma americanum | reverse complement strand
GAATCAGGTTTCGTTGTAGGGGGTGACGACTTACCAGCTGCGAGGGACGTGGGAAATAGCGACGACGGTTCTATAGCCCATAGCGTAGGGATTCATACCCTCTATGCAGTAAAACGTTTTCAATCAATCAATCAATCAATCAATCAATCAATCAATCAATCAATCAATCAATCCTTCGGTCAGTCAGTCAGTCAGTCATGCAGTCAGTCAGTAGTCAGTCTGACTACATGACTGCATGACTGACTGGCTGTCATGTAGTCGGTCAGTCAATCAATCAAAAACAAATAATCAAGCTGACCAATACCAGCATGCTGTTTGAGGCAGCCTTAGCCATTAATGCCGACAGCGCTAAATGGTGCAATCGTTACCCCAACTTTCGCAACAAAAAAGATTCTCGGCTTCCGAAATGGAACTAAAAGGAGCCCACCAGGGCTTGCGTTGACAGCGAGACATTGTGAGAAGACATGAAGCGTTAAAAAAAAGAGTAAGCGATAAAAACATTTTTTTCCAAACCTGCTTTCCTAGTCTACAGTTGTGACGTCGAAGGCTACCAAACCAGCGAAACTTAAAGAGCGAAACAGTAACGAAACAGTACACAAACTGCGTATTCATTCTCCCGCTTTGGAAAGATATCCATCTGCCCAATAACAGAGCTGCTAATAAACGACATGTCGTCTAAGTCGAAAACTCGCGAATAACAATGCACTCGGACGGCACCAAACCATGGCTAACCTGTCGTGAAACACCTTCCAGGACCCCGCTGTTCAAAGTAAATGGCCTTTGTGAGGCACCAACGCACTGAGCGTCGACGAACGACGGTCGCCGCTGCGTTTTTCGATTATTCTTTCCTTTCCAACAAGGAAGGTAAAACAACGCCCCATTACGCAAAAAACAAAACGCAGAACAGGAAGTGGCACGTACGCACTATTGAATACCGATGACAAGCGTTGCCTCCTTGTCTTCCTGCGAACCGCTTCCAGAGGAAAAGCTCTTAAAGCGTTGCTTTTTTTCTTTGACGTCGATTCGTTGAGCATATCATCTGTCTCTTTTTTTTTTATTTATCCACCTGTATTTTTGTCTCTCCTGCAAGATTTCCAATCCTGGCTAAGCATCGATTATTGGTATTCTCACCGGCACTCGCAGTCTACAGTGACGTGATAAGCAGACGTTTCGCTCACACAACACTCTCGGCGTTGCCGATAGGGGCATAATGTTAGATATGCGCAAAAAAAACGAATGCTTGCGGTCTATCTACGATCAGAATTGTGAAAAGGAAGCACGAAACACATCGATCAGGCATTTTCGATCGATTGACAGCGGGATATAGCATATGTGGTTTAGGCATCACTGGGCATGCGCATCATAAGCTTTTGTCAACACTCTAGGTGCGACGTGATTATGCCTATGCGTCGAGACTGTGCACATTTAACCAAGGCAAGATAGTCGGTATGCAATAATTTGCTGCACGCGAACTCATATATGAAGGTTAGAGCGGTGAAGTGCACCGGTTGTAGGTCGTGAAGCTGTTTCTATGTAGGCTCGCGCACTTAGCCTATTGATTGATTGGTTGTTTCACAAAGCCTTGCTGACTTTCAATTGACAACAATTGCATCTTTTACACAAGTTTTCTACCGTATGTTAGTCGTTTTTATGAATTAAGTGATCCGGCTATTATTGATGGGGAGATAACACAATTTTCAGCAAGTAGATGTTTGTAAGAAAAGACATTATTAGGTAGGTCGTTAGCATAAATTAAGAAAATAAAAGGGGCCAAGAACATGTACCTCAATCCATATGGTGATGATCTCTTTGTTTGTTTTTACCTTGACACCAAACTGTTGTCATCTGCTGTTTAGCCCAAGGGAAACTCAAGGTCAGATGGTCGAACCGAGGATCAATACGAACAAGCCTCAGCCGCCGGCAGTTTTTCCATTGTCTTGTTTCCTCTACCAGGAGGCTTAACTGCGTAGTGCTTTGCCGCTACATATTTGGTTTTGCTTTTGCTCTTTCTATTTTGCCCCGTCTAGAGCGTATGAACAAGACCCTTGCGATATTAGTTGGCTAGCTCACTGAGGTTTCTTTCAAAAGCTCAAACACGAGTCACCATCGCTAGCAAGCCTGCTGGGACTAATGCTTCGCCTCTTCTTATACATTCACTGCCCCGATCATTTTGCGTCAGGCGGGACGTCATGTGCTTTAACAAAGCGAAAGCCAATGCTAATAGCAGATTCAATGACGGCATAATGTAATGATACCTTTGCTCAGATTCTATTTAATTAAAGCCATGCGCTTCACCAACGCGCAGGTAGAGGTGCTTTAACCTACCCATGGTCTATAGAGATGCCGATGAGTTTGTCAGCGCATCTATTGTAGTCATTCCCGGCGTGAGGGGAACACACTACATTTTCCTGCGAATGCAATAACCGGCTGCGTTTCGATGGAGGTGAAACGCTGAGGCGCCCGTGTGCTGTGCGATGTCAGTGCATGTTAAAGATCCCCAGGTGGTCGAAATTATTCCTGAGTCCTCCACTACGGCACCTCTTTCTTCCTTTCTTCTTTCACTCTCTCCTTTATACCTTCCCTTACGTCGCAGTTCAGGTGTCCAACGATACATGTGACCGATACTGCGCCATTTCCTTTCCCCAAAAAACAATTATTATTATTGCTAATAACCGGAGCGTGGAAACACCTAAGCCCAATCACGTAGAGGGAGTTAAAATCAAATGGAAATGCGTTTAGAATAGAGTAATTGTATAATTCCAGTCCACGTGCACATAGAGCTCTCAAAAACACACACAAGAAACAGGTACTCCTATTCCTTCCAATAGCAATTGATTCTACTGCCAGTAAAGGTAAACGCAGTGTCACAAAGGAACTAAATATGCAACATCTACAGTTTTACCGCTTGAGGAAGACAGCACGTGGGAGAAATGAAGACAGACTGCCCCCGCGTCCTGTCACAGAAACGCCGCTAATACGGAAAGCACGTCGCGATAAACGTGTTTTCCATTCGGCCGGTGCAGCATTTAATTCGCCCCCTGGTGCATTATAGATCCGTGCGATCCGCATTCTCCCTCTCTCTCTCCGCAGCGTCGCGTATGCCAAGACGATGCTGCAAATAATTAAATACATCGTGCACACACCACCGAGGCATTGCTTATAGAGGAAGCGAAAGCGCAAACCGTAAAGGTTCCAAGCGGCTCCTCCCTCTCTCTCGTCTTTACACCTGCTCCGAGCTGGTGGGAACGAAAAAAAATCGCAGTTGTTGTGGGTCGCGCAGACAAATTCGATACAGGCGCGAGAGATCTGCCGCGTTAGTTCGCTAGGTGGGGCTAGTTGAGTTCAATACCCGAAGAGCGCAGTGTCTCTACCCAACACACCTTCTGAGTTGAAGAGACGCGTGGTATGCTGAGCAATATAAGTGCTTCAACCTGGACGACAAAGTGAGAAAACAGCCTTAACTCAATCGTAATGGCATTGAAGGAGGCCAAGGGTTGGCTAAAAGAAAATTGGTAGAATTACAATATATACATTATTTTATACTATTGTGTCGAACTTTCGGAGTATAATAGAGTTTGCTGTTAAAAAAAAGCGATACTCAGTAGGCGGTGAAAAGCCAGGGTCGAACTCATTCTTGGAGTTTTTTTTTTATTCGAGAAGTGTGCCATGAGGCATAAGTTGAAAAAAAAAGGAAGGGGGGAAAGAATGCACGCAGCGCAACGGGTCTTCGCTCCTTCTTTTAACGTTCAATCCCGTGCATTCATTCTTGGAGTTAGGTGCATGACGACCTGCGTTGCTTTTCGTCCGTGCTGTCGATATTGCGGCCGAATCAGCTTCTTACATGAGAGGCACTGCAACAAACTGAAGAGCTGGTGCCAGTTGGGAAAACCAGTTTTGTAGAATAGAAGACACTTATTAAGATAAATACACGTATTTATCGAGGCATTGTGCGCACTAGCAGCAGCAGCTAGGTAACAAGTGATTACGAGTCAGACTGTCGACCTAAATGTCGCACGATGGAAGTGAGAATTTTTGACACCGCGAAAAAAATTCGTGGTACTGGAGTAGCGTACACTTTAATCTGTTTTCTGCCCGCGTGAACGCGAAGATAAATTAAGTAGGGGACTTAAGACTACCTACGTGCTTTGAATCGAAAATATTCTCTGATCGTGAGTAGCTACAACCTTTCCTTTCTATTTACAAACTCGCGGCGGCGTGAACAGATCAGCTTCGGTGGCCACTGCACGATAGCACTATGCTGTCGCCACAGCCGATCGCGCCTCGCGTTAAACTGGAACTGACTCTCGCGCTATGCATTCAACATCGTTGTCTTCTTCTTCTACTAATACTAATAATAATCTGACTAATATCTAACTAATCTACTAATAACTAACTAATAACTAGCTAATAACTAATAATCTAACTAATATCGTCGCCAGGCGTGCCGACGACCCAGCAAAGCAAAACAATGAGCCTACAGAGCCTGAGACACCTACAGAGCTGCGCTCAAATTTTGCATTAGGAAGAGTTATAATCGTCCTTCTAATATCATCTTTGCTGTAGACGTCACTACCTTATGATCTACTGCTGACTCCATTCGAGACGGTGGTGACGTCACTGGGGCTTTCGGCTCACCGTTGCTAGTCAACGTTGCCGGGTTTCGCTGCCGATGAACCACATAATAATTTCGCATTTAAAAAAAACAAAGCATACATTGCTAAGCACGTTCCCTTGTTTTGACATCGACTCTCTCTTATACCGAGCAGCCTTTAATAATAACTAAATTTTCAACTCGCCTCTAGGCGTTCAGCTCCGGCAGCAACTGGCAAAAGCGCGCTGAACAAGCATAAGTGCTATCTAGTATATTGCGTTTAGTATTCGATGTGGAGTCATCCGACTGGTGACTGCTAAGAACATTTCTCTGCATAACGCCAACATTTGCTGTACGTTGCGGACAAGCAGGCCTAGTAAGGCAGAAACTTGGGCTAGTTGGATATTGTTTGAACTAGCGTACGTCCTGTGTATTTGTGTTCTTGTCCCTTGTGTTCACCAAGCGCTAGAAAATATGAGTTCAAGCAGGCCTAACTTGTTTCAAATGCGTTAAGCAAGCAAATGCGATACAGCCGATAACGACTTGACAGTTACCTTCTACAAGGACGCCGTACTTTTCAACATCCCGCAGGGGTTTTCGCCCACCCATTTAACGCAATTCGCACATTTGAACGCAGCAAGCACGCTCGATTTATTATCCACACAAATCAGGCTCCCCTAGCCTAGAACAGTGCCAAGCCGAAACCTTCGTTTTCACTGCACCGTATTGAAAGAGACAGCTAGATTATCGGCGAGGGACCGTGTGGCTGCGGGCCGTGAGGCTACGTGAAAGCAGGACAACACCGCCAGTGCCACGGAACGCGGGCACTATCTTCTATCCTTACACGCCATTTCAAACTCGTCCCCAGGGAAGAAGGGAAGCGGTGTGTAGAAGCATAGCCTCTCGAAATAGGATTACGCCGGTCACGCAGAGAGTTTTTCTGGGGAAAAAAAAAGAAGGGAAATATTTGCTATCAGAAGGGGGAAGCGACCTGGTGCCATTATTGTCCGGTGACCCTTACGTGACTTTCGGGAAGAGCGTGTTGTGGGAGGGGGGCCATGCTTTCCTACATCCTGTGTCTCCCTGGAGTCTTCGCCGCCGCTACATCGCGTAAATCCTACTTAGTGCCGGGCAGTTCTTTTGTCGGAGCTGCTGCCTCCAAGTCTGACCGGCGGACGCTGGAAGGCAAAACCAAGCGGTGCAGGAGGGTGGGGGAGGGGAGGGGGGAAGAAAAGAGGGAAAAGAAAGGAAGTGCTGTTCGACGGTCCGCGGGAGAGATAAGCGTCCACGGTGCAGCGTGTCTCATTCTTTTTTTCTTTTTCTTTCTGGTTTTGGGTTTTCCTTGCTTGTTCATCTGTGTGGGTGTTCGGCGGAAAGATTTCCTCGCTTGCAACTATTTTCCAAACATGAATTAGCTGGAACTTCTACCAGTCATTGTTTTCACGAAATAATTGATTAATTACTTCATTCACTTTCGTTTTCTTCAGTTTCATTTTGTACTTAGCAGACGTAGCCGAACAAGCACCTCTTCACTGGTGAGCATTGGGCAAAACGTGCAGTCGCAGAGCAGTATTCCAGCGAGTGATTGCGCACCTTAGGCGCTGGAAATCTTTTTCAATTACTGCACGGTACGAGGCCCTCACAAATATGCAGAACACTAAAGTATTGTTCATGAGTTTCGGAACGGAACTTCAGTGAACGATTGGTAGCGAGGCGCTGAAAGTTGCAGGGGAACGCGTCTCCTGAGGGCAGGTAGTGACCGCAGATCGAGATTATGAGAGTGAAATAACCAACATAAATGCCTCGGAAACAGATTGGACAGCCCGGTTCTCTAGACCACTTGGATGTCTAAAAAGTAAAGAAAAGCAAGTGTCTGATAAAGGAGGTTCCTCAAAGCTCGAGTTCGGCCACCTTCTTGTACAACCCTGTGCCATTCCTGCAGTCTAGAAAGCAACTGTCTCATAACGTAGACCCCTCACAACTCGACTTCGGCCGCCCCTTTCTACGAGCCTTCGTAGAGTATCCTGTGGCATTCCTGCACCCTTACAAAAATTACTTTAGACAGTCTATAGACTGTCCACACACTTCTGTCTATAAAGTCTATAGACTGTCTATAGACAAACCGTAGAGAATAGTCTATAGGCATTACAAATCCTATGGAAAGTCTATAAACAATCTATATACTTATGCCATACACTTTTAGCAGACTTTATCTATAGACAGTCTATGGACTATTAATAGACAAAAAGAAAAATCTATAGGAAGGCAGTCGAGTATATAAGAAGCCTATAGACTGTCTATAGACCATTTTGTAAGGGGAAGTGCACTTCTTGTTATATATGCTCTCAATGGCGAGGTAGACAGTTTGAATTTTTCTACTTCTGGTAGATGTAAAACAAAGGAACCGCCCGCTTGCGCTTTTTTCTTGTTTGCGAAGGGCTAACAGCGCTCAACCGATCACACGGTTAAATAGATCTCACGGAATCATTTTTCAGAAAGCCTTCATTAGAAACGTGAACCATTTTTGCGTCACGGGCTTCTTTAAAATTTGCCCTTGACCGCAGGGAAGAAGGTGCATGTAAATTTTCTTGCAAATATTTCAACCAATATTTCATCCTCGAGGCAGGGTAGCTTGCGTGTGTAGCCGTCCAGACTTGAATTACGACACTCGCAGGAGAGAGATAAAAACTTACTTCTTTTGGTGGTACGACGGTTAAACGAAGAATAAAGTGAAGCTGGATTAAGCTGACGAAATTCTGGAAAACCAGTCACGTCCAGAAGAGCTACAAGATTGGACAGCATCTCGCGCGAGGTTTGAAAGCCGCAAAGCTGCTTTCGAAACGTTTCAGCTCAAGTCAAAATTTACCTTGTTAAAATTTGGAACATTTCGTAATTTTGCAGCCTTTCGAAAGCAGCGTTGGGATATGCGCTGAGATAGCGTACGACGGCCTTAATTGGTGACACGAGATTGTTGCTTCACGTCCTTTGCAGTCAACCATAAGATTAAAAAAGAACGTTATGAGGATTTAAGACTGCCAGTAGCTTTGCTGGCTCTATAAAGGCCTAAATTCCTCAGTGTTCACGAGTAGTGCATGCCGTCTATTTAGATTTTACGCCCTGAGGGTGCACTGAATTTTTTTTATTTTTGCAATGTTTCCCTTTACCTCGATAGCTCTCAAGGAAACTTTAATCCAAGTTAACTTACTCGGGGTTGGCGTCTTTCGAAATGCTTGAACGGACACTTAAGCTCCGCCTATGACGCTACAGCGCTACAGTATGACGCTACAGTGTTTATGCTTGCCTTCAGCTGACTGACGTCCTGTTTGCTTATCACTACGCCTACGTTATGCCTATGTGCCCATAAATGCGGAACTGGTCATTCTCTGCTTCAAATTCATAGACCGCTAAGAGTCTTCAGGAACACGTCGTCGTATTTTGCTTGGGCTTGGATTTAAAAAAAAAAGGAAACTCTCGGCTTTCTTCTTATTTTCGTTAAGCCTTAGCTGAGGTTTTAAGCGTTGTTTGCTTTCGTAGCTAACGTCATCTGGACAAAGTAATGCCGCAGTAGCAAACTTAAGGACTGTGCTTAAAACTTCCATTGCTCTTCTTTTCGCATCCAGATTTGATTCTGTAATAATAATCGATTCCTGGAATATTTCTGGCGCAACCGAGAATCGCCATCTTCGCCCTATATAAAAAAGTTGATCACACTGTCATAGCAACAAAAACCTGCGGAAAGCAAGAATGACAGAAGGCAGGAGGAGAAAGAGAACAAACGAAAGATGAAGAGAAAGGCAAGTGGGGAACGAAGCGTTAGAGCTGAAAGCTGACAAATGGCGTAGGTAGGCGGAAGGAATTGGGAGTCCACCTAGCGGGCTAGCACGCAGCGTCTACGCCTCGTGCGTGTGGCTGAAGCGAAAAAAAAAAGCGATCGAATAAATGTTCTGGACAGGAAAACAATGAACTGAAGAAAAAAAAAGCTCCACCTTAATTAACAATTAACGCCTGACATTCAGCTCCGCGGACGCGTGCTTCGCCACTCTCTGAGATCCCACCTCAGAGCAGAGACAAGTGCAAACTAAGGAAGCGATAGTGTTTCTGTCGCCTCAGATTGCACACTATCCACCCCCTCTTCCGCTCTTTTACGACCATCTCACGTACATATAAAGCCCTCCTCAGGTTCTTAAAATACCGACCTGTAGGACGAACTACCGGGCTTCTATGCCAGGGCGTCTTAATGAGGTGTTCATTAGGAACCGGAGCGCTGGCTTTAGAGGGGCGGTCCGCCTTCTCATAGCACTGCCGATCTGTTTCAATTGGGCTGTGATCGTGCCTGCCGGCGCTATTTATCCTTCCCTTCACCCACCGCACGTGCTTCCTTAATCTTCCCGTCTGCGTGTTCATTCCACCTTCCTCTTTTCCCGAATCGCGTCCCTTCAGCTCGGCTCCTTTGGGGCGGCTTTTCGGCGTAGGCGGTTTACAGATGATCGCCTTATAGTGGCACGTAGGCCTAGCTCGATGTGAAAGAACTAAGCTCTCTCTACCGCGCTGAGACAAGGGACCGATCGAGCGATGGGAGTTGGCCTTATCTGGCAATGGCACCACACTGTCATGGCGATACGGAGTTCACGAAAGTACCAATAACGTTCCAGCAGAGGGCACGAGAGAAGAGAAAGCGAGTATTTCACTTTAAGTTCCCGCCTCCTTTACTTTTAACTCGCTCAAGCAAACGCCGGTAGTGGCTGGAAAGTTCCAGCTACAAGACGACGAAGACCACGGGAGAAAAAGGAAGTTACGGAACGGAAACAGGAACTGAGTAGGCGGGAAAGAGCGAGTCGTGAAAGAAGAAAGGAGGAGGGGCGTCACTCCCTCCTTTATCCCTTCCCTTACGGCGCTGTTCAGGTGTCCAACGATATATGAGACACATACTGCGCCATTTCCTTTCCCCAAAAAACCAATTATATTATTATAAAGGAAATGACGCAGTATCTGTCTTATATATTGTTGGACACCTGAACCGCGCCGTGAAGGAAGGGATAAAGGAGGTCTGGGAGAAGAAAGGAAGAAAGAGGTGCCGTAGTGGGGGGCTGCGGAATAATTTCGAACACCTTGGGATCTTTAACGTGCACTGACATCGCACAGCACACGGGCGCCTTAGCGCTTCGCCTCCATAAAAACGCAGCCGCCGCGGTCAAGTTCGAACCCGGCAACTCCGGATCAGTAGCCGACCGTCCTAACCACTAAACCACCACTGCGGGTAACGGCTCCGGAATAATTTCAAGATTACTCAAAAGGACTTGTTGGGCTGGTTTGTATTTTATGCTTCTAATTCCACAGCGCATAAAATGGACAAGAACGACAGAGAGACTCCACAAAGGGCTGTTTGTGCTTGGTTGTAGTCAGCCCTTTGCGGTGTCCCTTTGTCGTCAGTGTCCATTTTATGCGCTGTGGAATTAGAAGTATAACTTTAACCACCCGGGGACCTTTGACGTGCACTGATATCGCGCAGCACGCGGGCGCATTTTGGGTTTTATCCTACATCGAAACGCGGCCGCCGCGGTCGGGTTCGAACCCGTGTACTCCGGCACAGTAGCCGAACGCGCTAAGCACTGAGCCACCGCGGAGAGGAACGTTTTCAAGTGCCAAAAAAATAGGAGAAATTTAAAGCAACGTCGGTGTGTGAATTGATATGCGAAATCTAAAAAGCGTTACCCAAGCAGCCGAGAATCAGGGATCATGGAAATGATTAATGTTGTGGCATTTTCGTCGCATAGACCATCGATCAGCACATAATTATTTTATCATATATAGACTCAATTGATGTTTCAGAAAAAGTAGGTTAAGCGGAATACGTGGTTTGGAAATTACACTAAGGCCAGTGCTAACAGATAGTCGTTGCCTCGGAGATAGGAGAAAAAAATTGACTTTCAGCGAGGAACACGCAATGCGGTTAGGTGCATTTTGCGGAAAGATGTTCCGTACTTGCGTCACAGATTAAAAAAAACATATATAATTTATAATTGATTTTTGGGGAAAGAAAATGGCGCAGTATCTGTCTCATATATCGTTGGACACCCGAACCGCGCCGTAAGGGAATTGATAAAGGAGGGAGTCAAAGAAGAAATGAAGAAAGAGGTGCCGTTGTGGAGGTCTCCGGGATAATTTCGACCACCTGGGGATCTGTAACGTGCACTGACACCGCACAGCACTAGAGAAAATTTTGTCGTGATAGCGCGAATAAAGGTTAGAATGTGTGGCGCAACTGAATAGCAATGTGGTAGGCTTGCGGGTTATCTTCTTCTGATGCACGCACTCTGTATAGAAAGAAGATGTACTTGCACTGAATAAACATTCAGTTGAAAGTTAGCGCATGTGGTGTCTCCTTCGTGTTTTCCTTGTTCCCGAGCACTGCAGCGTTCATAAAGCGACTATTCAGGTCTGGCACAGTTCGCCTACTACGTTGTCCGGCATTCATACACTTAGGTGAGCTCGCTATGCCTTGGGGCTGTCGCCTGAGTAAACATGCAGGAATAGACTGCGGACCGGTGTGGACTTCTTGCCTAGACGCTTGTTGGTGTACTCACATCCTTGCTTGTTAGCGAAGGTGCGCGCACACGTCGGCACGAGACGCAATGGAGCGCGGCGCACGCGACGTCTCCGTAACTCTAAACACAAATACACCTATATGGGAGTAAAAAGGGAGTAAGATGTCCTCCGGCGCACATGTGTGCTAGAGAGAGTTTACTCTCTTTTCACTCTCTTCTGTTTAGAATGGGCCTGCGCGCGTACTTGACAGGGGATGCTTCGCGTGGATGGTTCGTGCGCCTCAGAGAGGGGAAGCAAAACTTCTTTGAACTGCACCTCTCTCTTCCTTTCTTCTTTCACTCCCTCCTTTATCCCTTCCCTTAGGTTCAGGTGTCCAACGATATATGAGACAGATACTTCGCCATTTCCTTCCCCAAAAACCAATTAAATTAAATTAAATTGAACTGTAAGGGTTTACAGCCGTGAAACCATGCACTATAGCACGTGTGGTTGCCGAAAATTTTCTAAATAATTTAAGGCTGTGAGAGCAAGGAGAAAATGATCTAAGAGAGAAGGAAGGAAAGAAAAAAAGAAAAACAAAGGAAGGAAGAAATTAAGAACAATATTGGCAGTGGCTTAACTTGGCTAACTCTGGAATACAGCGAAAAGCAAGCACGCTTGCTAAGCGTCTGAGGCTCGTCCATGGCAGCTCCGCTACGCGCTCGCGACAGCCGTTCTATATATACCCACACGACCACGTGGCTATGACGTGGTATCACATGGTCTTACGACACCCCCATCGGATGTCATCACGTGGCTTCACATCACTCCATCGGATGTTGTTAAGGTCAAAGGTAAACTAAATGTCATGAGTCAAGGTGAGGGGTCAAGGGTTCGACACCATAACTGCACTACATATGATAATGCACAGCTGATGTGGTTGGGCTAAAGGTCGTTCAAGGTTATTCTCCCGCCTAAGCGACGACTGCTTTACCTAGCGTAGGGAAGCTGTGCGCTTCAAAGGATAGACGCGCGCAGGAAAACGACTGGCACTGGGCGCTGTAGGAAGTGCTATCGGGTTAACAAGACCTATAAGTGACTAAGATGACAGTGAGATGCCAAAGAGGGGAGGGGGGAGCGAAGGTGAACTATCGTACAACTATAAAGAAAGACGAAAAATAAGCAAGTTCGTTGAGAAAATTCTTAAATGCGTATTGAAATATTATTTTTCAACTAGTGCTGTACTTGCCTGCGAAACGAAGGAGCGCTGATAAATTCACTTGCACGCAACTCTTTTTGTTTGCTATTTACGAAGACGTAGTCTTCACAGATCTGGCAAGAACTGCTCCTTTTTTTCTGAGAACAAAGTTCCGAAAGTTTCGAATATTTTTCAATACTTGGCAAGCGTCATGCCTCACCCGATAAAGAAAACACCTTACCCAGGCTAGTAAGGGCTTCGTTTGCTGTCTTGCTGCGCGGGGAACCAGCTCCATCGGAGGTAAACATTGGATGCAGTTTGGCCGTTCGTGACCGGGCAAGCTCGTCGGTGATTTACGTAAAAAGGCGAACCTCGATGCCGCTTACATAAGAGGCCGATTACTGCTTCCCCGATAAAATGTTTGCAGAGGCCGGCGATCAGGTGCCGTGTTAGGAGGGTTCGCGGGTGGAAGACATAACGAAAAGGACTGTGCAGAACACAACTCCCACCCTCGACATGGGTGGGTGGAGTTGACGAGATGACAGCGAGGACGAGTTCGCACACATGAGGACAACACGCTCCAACACACGCGCGTGCTAGAGAATTTAAATGGACCTCGCAGATGGATAGAGCAGGAACCTTAGTATGAAGTTTAGTTGGACACAAATAGGCGAAGCGTTAGAGAGAACGCCAGCACGGAAAATTCCATGAATTCTTTTCATATCTACTTTCTCTAAGCCTACTTTCATTTTCTTTCACGCATTTTTTCTTTCGTTAAGATCCTAAACGTTGGTATTTGAAGTTACAACTCTTGCGGGCAGCAGAGCTTTCAGAAAAGTCTTTCGTAATTTCCACTACAAAACAACTTGAGGTGTCAAGAGTCTAAAGAGGACTGAAGAAACTGAAGACAGCTGCCGGTAGAAAGCTCTCCGTTACTCTCGGACCAGCTGGCTTTCTTTGAGCGATATTGCGCAATAATAACCGAAGCCGTCTGGTAAGCGCGAGACTCGCAGTGATGCTGAGGTTCAGCAGAAAAAGAACGGCTGGTGTTATCTCGCAAGTGATTTTGAGTTTATTCGAACTGCTGACATAGGAACGGCAGTCATGTCGCCAGAACTGCATAAACCAGAAGCCTGTGAAAGTGGCCATCACATCGTTGTCAATAACTGGATCAAGACGGGGTGGCAGCCTATTTTTCTTTCTTTCTTTGTAGGAGGACATGTTCAAGCTCGCTTTCAGCTTCATAAAGGAGAATGATGGGTATTGTATCAATATTTATTGCACCAAAAGATTTTTGCTACTGACATTGAGACCCTAACACAAACATAATGCCCACGACGTTTTTCTAAAAATCCATCTCTCTACTACCGTTCCATTTCTTCTTGAAAGTGAAGTGGATTTCATGTGAAGTACTGGCGTGGAGGGCTAACGTTCGGATGAATGGTGCGCATATAACTGCTTCGAAGAAGTTCGCTACCAAAGCTTTAGCGGCAGTAAGAGTCCTGGCCCACGAATTCTAAGCAATAAACGCTGACTCTTCACGAGAGTGACAATCTATTCCTCACATTTGTTCTTCTTTAATGCACAAATGAACAAACTGGTGTTCCAAGTAACCCGCGTGAGCTACTGTGACAGCAATGTGGCCCAATTCGTTTCCAAAATGAGGCATAGGACTGGTCAGCGTCGTTCATACTTTATATGATGGATGATTATGCATTTTTATGGCGCAAGGGCAGCTATGGCCAAAGAGCGCCATGTCACAAGGTATTTTTCTTTTTGTCAAGGTGGGGTCAAAGACCTATTTCCCAAGCATTTCACCCTAAATAAGCCGAGCACCAGAGCAGGGGAAAGCTTGTACACATTGTATCACCGGTGGGTACCCGGCGGCACTGGGGATCGAACCTCGCACCTCCCGCATACGAGGCGGATGCTCAACCACTTGGCCACCGCTGCGGTGCTGTTCATACTTTATAACTTCAGCCCGTAAGAAGTGGACTGATCAAGAGAATTGCTGTTTCCACAAACATAGTTACAAACATTACATCAGCACACTAGACTCAAGACAGGGAAAATTAAAATGATGGTAAAATCAAAAGCACCGAGAAGCTACAGCAGATAATGCAAGGAACACGGAAGGCGGCGCACAAAATATGTCGTTGCCAGTCCTTCCAGATATTCTCCGCCGATGAATGCTACAAGACACCACTGAAAAGGCCGCCGTGCAGAGCTTTATTTTAAATGCAAGATTTCCATTACCTCGCTCTCTCCATACCTAACTTACATCTAATTACAGGAGTTTTAGGAGGGTAGAAGGCAACGAGGGCTGGCAACTTTACGACAGACATGCGCCACATTCCACCATCGTATCATCCGCAGAAGCCTGCGAGGTTCAGCCCGCACTGTTTCCCGCTTTGTGCTTTCTTTCATTGCTTCGTCACCCGAACTAGGATTTAGATAACAAAAGCCAATAGCCTTTCTTTCCTAGTCTATTAGAACAGCCCGAGATTTAGATAACTGTTTCTAGACGCTTTCCGAGAACTTGGGAAGAACGTGGCAGCAGCAAAGCCGTCGCCATCACCAGCCTAGGCAGCAAAGAAAACACAGAAGCAGCAGTGACGACCTAGAAGGAAAGAGGGTAAGGGTCATTGGGGAATTGACGTCGTCACCAGTCGACAGCAGTCCGCTACGTCAAATACAGCGCCAATCACTTTGGTTGTATACGCCGGCCCAGACTGTGTTCGTCTTGGTTACAACCACCTGTCTCCATTTCTATCTCCCTCCTCAATCTCAATGTCTCTTCGTTTCGCCTCTAATGCCCCCAGCACATGTTGTTCCGAATGCTGAGACAAGCAGCCACTGTCGGGCACACGATTACGCTGTGTGAGAAAAAAGGAGATAGACCAAGAAGGTGAGACAATAGAACGAATTGAGGGAGGGAAGTTGAGGAAAACTTGGCGAAGACTTGACCAATGAGCTTGGTATCAGGGGAGACTTCTATGCGGGACGCGATATTGACAATTCGGCGCCACTTTCCTCTGTCTTTATTTTTTTTTCTAGTTAGCGTTGCCGGATATGTGTTGGTGTTTCACCGGCAGCACAAAATGCATTCATCGCCGAAAAATTGGACTTAAAATCTTCCCACCATTCGATCAAAAACTCATGGCGTCCTTACCGAAAAGGAAGGGTTGCTATCGTTTCGGAGTAAATGACAGTATAGCGTAGCCTCCGGGATCAGCTGATATATCAGTGTCAAGGGACGCATTTCACTTACGAGATTGGCCGCAGATGGAGCCACCTGTATTTTTGCTTTTCGTATTTCCTTGCTTACAATAATAGCTCCATGTTCCGTGTGAGTAACCTCTGTGGTTAGTACGGGGTACCCTATGCATACATATTGGGTACCCTATCGATTTTATGTGAATGTACCTTGAAAATACGACCTTTTTCTTTCTTTAGGACCATAAAGTATGCTGTGCCCTGTATCTGAACACATTTTGAACGAGAGGGCCCTTACTGCTCCCCTAAGCCTTCAGGCAGCAGTCGCAAAGTGAAAGCTTCCTCTCGAGACCCCTTTCCACTCAGAGGAACGCTTCCGCAAGAGCGATTCGCCGCTTCAGCAAAGAACCGGAGACAGAACTAGAGATCAACTATTGGACCACGGTCGGGTAAACATGCCCAAGCTACTTCTGTGTGTGCGTAGCCGTGCAGGAAAACGCAGCTAAGTCACGCGCCCTCCTCTGTTTGCGTGACTCGATCGTTTGTGGCAGTTTTGTTGGTTCGGTAACGTGCACCTGAGAAGTTTCGTTTAGCGTCTTCGGCGAACGAGGTAATCGGGTGGAAGACCTACGTGGTCATCAGGTCGAGAAGTAATTGAGTAAGAACGCGTCCAGGCATAGCATAATAGTGCCTCGTCTGCATGTGACCGTGCATTGCGAAAAATTAACCATACATGTTAGAAACGCAGCGTTCACAAAATGCGCGCAAGTATCCTCTTTTCAATGGTTGAGAATGCACAAAATACCTTCAGCGAGCTAGAACGACTCGCGATTTGCAAGTGGCAGTGATTTATCGAATCGCATCTGCCAATGCTATCGCAGTTTCTCCGGAATTCGTATATGGGCGACTACCTTGGTATCTTCAGCCATATGCTGACGTGAAGTCTCATAATAACTTCAGTACATGGTTTCCGATAGTGCCTGAATATTAATGGCACACCTAGTACGGCGGTGAAAACGAAATATTGGCACCTTTCACTTAGCACGGGGGGGAGGGGGGGGGGACGTGCCAAAAGTGGCGTACTGAACCAAATAAGCATCTAAAGAAGAGAAACAGATAAAGAACAGAAGAAAACAACAGGATGACTAAAGAAGACACACAGAAAACGATACTGCGGGAATACAAATGTGAACGTGAGAAGGATGCTGCAAGGAGAGAGGTTGGGGTAAGAGAAAAACATGAAGCACTAGAAAGTGTATCCAAGGGCAAGAGCCACCAACCCCGGGCGATCCAGTTCACAAGCTCCCCGCGGAGTCATAGCAGTGTGGTGGGGGAGCCTAGGGTGCAAGTGGAGGCTGCGCGAGGAGCAACGTCTCTCGCATGCGGTATTGGGTTCCATCGTGCCTGTCGTCTCTTCTTTGAGGCTCGAGCCTCGGCTTTTCTCTTCGCTATCTGCAGCAGCCGTCGTGGTCGTTTCGATTCGTGCTCGCGCTTTGAAAACCGGGGCACGTGCAGCCATCGCGGCCGCTCCCCGGACACAGAGCACCGCGGCCTCCAATCCCTCATTCCCTCCTCCCTCTTGCATGTCCCCATCCTTCTTTCCTTATTTGCCTATTCTTCTTAGAATGACCTCGCCCGTACACGTGCTTCCTGGACGCCTGCTTTGCGATGCACAAGGGTTGGAGGCGCAGGCAATCTTGACGAGCAAGGTCGTACGTAGTTCAGGGGAGAGGAGCTCGTCAGCTCAGTAGGAAGTGAGGAAGTCCACTCTGAACAGAAAGGAGCAAAAAAAAGGGGAGTAAACTGTCCTCTAGCTTTTTCCTCTTTTTAAAAGGGTGTGCGCTAGAGGTCAGTTTACTCTCTTTTTACTCCTGTATAGGCGAATTCGTTTTTAGAGTATTGTATTACATGCAGCTGTGTAAGCAGGAGATGTGCAGCTACTGCGAGTAACGATAGCAGCTGCATCCACTTCAGGCTAAATATTACGTTCATTAATAATAAAAATTGTTTTTTGGGTAAAAGAAATGACGCAGTATCTATCTCACATCTCGGCGGAGACCTGAATAATAATAATAATAATTGGTTTTTGGGGAAAGGAAATGGCGCAGTATCTGTCTCATATATCGTTGGACACCTGAACCGCGCCGTAAGGGAAGGGATAAACGAGGGAGTGAAAGAAGAAAGGCAGAAGAGATGCCGTAGTGGAGGGCTCCGGAATAATTTCGACCACCTGGGGATCTTTAACGTGCACTGACATCGCACAGCACACGGGCGCCTTAGCGTTTTTCCTCCATAAAAACGCAGCCGCCGCGGTCGGGTTGGAACCCGGGAACTCCGGATCAGGAGTCGAGCGCCCTAACCACGACACCTGAACCCCGCCGTAAGAGAAGGGATAAAGGAGGGAGCGAAAGAAGAAAGGAAGAGAGAGGTGCCGTGTTGGAGGGCTCCGGAATAATTCCGACCACCTGGGGATCTTTAACGTGCACTGACATCGCACAGCACACGGGCGCCTTAGCGTTTTGCCTCCGTAAAAACGGAGCCGCTGCGGTCGGGTTCGAACCCGGGAACTCCGGATCAGTAGCCGAGCGCCCTAACCACTGAGCCACCGCGGCGGTTTAGTTATCACTTATTCCTACGACGGGTATCGTCTCTTATCGTTTCGTACCCCTTTCTGTGGCAAGAATATCGTTTTGCATACGCATACGACTCCGCACCTTCCTAAGATGACGCTGTTTCGTGCCGCTATCTGCTGTATTAATTATTCGTAGGCCCTCTGAATTGCGCTGGGGTTTGCGACGAGCGCGAAAAGCTGTGGAATCCTTACACGAAAATGTTATTTCAATAGTCTAAATACTGTCCGTCGACTTCTGTTTATAAAGTCCATAGACTGTCTATAGACAGATCCTGGATAATAGTCTAAAGGCAATACAAATCCTATAGACAGTCTGTAGACCATCTATAGATTTATGGACGTACACTTTTATTATACTTTTGTATATAGACAGTCCTCAGACGGTGAATAGATAAAGAGAAACGTCTATAAAAAGGCATTAGAGTTTATATGAAGTCTATAGACTGTCTATAGACCACTTTTTTAAGGGAATACTAGGACAGGCAAGCATTTCGAAATGAAATATGGACGTGAATATGTCATTTTCTGTCAGCGTTCCATGCTTTTTTATAAACAGACATCTGATTCTTACTGTCATATGAAAATCGGACGAAGTATCCACGATGTGTTCCAGGGGATTTCCCTCACAGAAAATAAAGGCACAAAAATATTTCAAACCAGAACCTTGTAATTACACGATGCCCGGAGCAATATTTGGCATACGACGGTGCCCAAGTGGACCCAGTTATTTTTTCTCTGCGACGAAATTGTCCCACGCAGCAGATATATTTAACACTCACTGCTACGATATGCTGCCAAGTACTAGCATAAAACATCTTCCTAAGTGGCGGTGGAATCTGATGCAGGTTGAACAGTGCGGGTTTCGGATTCACCAGGAGTGGATTTAAATCCCGAAGCATGTAAATTCTCTTCTAGTTACCACATTTTTACATCCTCTCCATGATTTTATTTTGTGGCTTTCCGAATTTTCATTTCCTTTTTCAAAAGAAAACTTTTTAGTGAAAAATCTCTATTTCCGGATTCGCCTCTCTTCTCGACTTCTCTCCAGCACGAAAGAGTTTGCACTTGACAAGATTCCTCTTATTTGTCGCATTTATAGGCGGGAAACGTGCTTCTGTTCTGTGCGTTATTCTGTCGCTCTTTGGTACACTCTTCGAACTCGTCTGTTTATGAACTTACGCATTGCTTGCAAGTATGGCGCGAAGCTCCGTAGTCAGGGCAGCCGTATTAAAAATCGAACGAAAGGCGGTGGGTCGCTTTCAACTGCGTAGTCCGTGCACTTCACCGGACGGTTCCACGATATTAGGATGCTGCGCCGTCAAGAAAGCCTTAGCAAACTGTGAAAAAGCAAGAACTCGCTTGGAAGACTTCCCAGTGCTCACGCAGGCCAAGACATGATAATGAGCGGACTTGCTGCTTCGTCGAAGGATGTCGAGCAGCTCTTCGGATGTAGCCTTAGATGCTACACACCGGAGCGATTAAAGTAAGAAGTGAAGGAAAGACTAGATAGTTGAATTAAAAACACATAGTAAACGAAGAGTGCAATGCGTGAATATTGGGTGTTGTGAACGACGTTTTAGTGCTTTGCCATTAACGTAGCCTTACTTGAGGCCATCACTAAGAAAAATTGGAGTGTGCACTTCAGCTCCGCCGTAAGGGTACGACGCAGTAGTGTAATGTGTTAATTCCCGCATATGCTGAAGGTCGCTATCTACTTTGCTTTCATAGACCCCTGGCAGTCCACATTCTACTCCTGGCGCAGTGGTGCAGCGGTTAAGCGAGGGACCACTGCCTTGCGATGGCAGGTGCAGCCATCGGCGGGCTTTCTGCAAGCAAGGTTGCTCTTCCCGAGTGACTAATCATTAATTTAACTGAAAACCTGCCACGGTGGGCGGTTTGTTCACTATCCGATGGGAAAGTTTTGATGACGCTGCAGGGTCACGTGACCTAGGTGGCCCACCTGCCTCCTATGCTGCTCTCTGGGCATCACCTGCCAGAGTCATGCTCGTGATTTTTCTCATCACAACTCCGACACAGGAATTTTCTATACAACAGGATCTTTAAGCTATCGTGTTAAAAGGAAACAACTTCACGACAGTAGGGTCGACAATATTATGACGTGAGAGGGGAGAGTGGCGCGGCTATTTTAGCACATTTTATTTTGTTCCAAGCTCATCGCCGCAGCTTACTGCCCTCACGTCTCTTCTTCACGTTCACCAGCGGGCAAAGGTAGACCGTGAGTCGTTCGCAGTGATCAGTAATTTTTTTAAATTCCTGAAATCCCCTATCTTACTTTTGCAGCGCTTATACGAACAGAAAACATAGCATGCTCGAAACAGTAATTTTGGAGCATTCCACAACATCTTATATTCGGTTGCTCCGAAGCTACCTCGACACCTGCCACATATTCGCAGGTCAAACTGAGGAGATCTCACGGCTTATCTGCTTTCGCTGGACACACACACACAAAAAAAATTACCACCCTTCTATGGACCTGTGGCATCCTTTCAGCACTCCCAAGAAAGTGCAATAAATTTTGCTTGGCCAGAACTAATGCAACCTTAAATCAAATCACCCCCCAAAGTGTAACAACCACGAACAGATGGTTGTTGTAGCATAAACAGTGCGTAACTCGCATGCCCCTATTTTACTGTTCTTCCAGCGCTATTCTGGATGCTTGGAGGGGAAGCCCCAGAAAGCCATTCCACTGGTTATGTAGAACGTTTTCTTGCCCTGAGCAAACCACTCATTTTATTGGGCATCCGAGGAGTATTTGCACTCTTTGCTCAACCTACAAAAGGAAGGAATAAAAAAGCGTATCTTCTTAATTTTTACTCCTGGATGAGTATTACGAGTGGAAGATAAAATAGGCCATACTGAAGGCCAGAGCCCGTGAAAACTCATTTTACATGGTAGAGCACTTCGCGGGCGTCGCCGTGGAAATCAGAGCACGACGCCTTGTAGTGGCCGTCGTCTTCATCGTAGTGCGCCACGGTTACGCTGTGCATAAGTACTCGTCGTTGCAACGACGGCGACACATGCCCCCGGTCGCCTCGTTGAGCGCCTTCCGCGTTCGAGTCAATTGCGCGTGAACTGTCACGACTCCCTGCGGGCACTTCAGCCAGGCTCGCAACTCATTCTGCGAAAGTCATTTTCTTAAGAACAAGGAGGGAGCCCTTTGAAGGCGTGTCCCACCGAGGCGACAGATCCTCTCGCCTTTCATCCATTCTGCTTTACTCATAGTCTACCATTGTCTCCTTCTATATTGTTTCTTCGCTTCTCGTATTCATGTATGCGTCATCCCCAGTTTAGCAATATGTAAGCATCACGTAGTTGCAACGTTGTCATTATTTTTCCTGCTAGTGGAGTAGAGGATGCTTAGGGGGGATAAACATGCCGTGGAGCTTTCTTTTTCCTGCTATCAAAGTTCAGTGTGCAGTTTCTGGAAGACTGCGACCATTAGAGCGGGCACGATGATCCCGGGAACGGTGTGGGCTTTTGTTTTTTTAGAGGGAGAAGTTTACTCCACGATTGAAAAGCGGGAGGTTACGCTAGGTTTTGCTATACAGGTAAACGCTGAGGGTTAGCCTCTCGTCGTCATGTCCAGCGGGACCTCTTTGAAATTGCTTTCCTCAAGTGCTTCGTGATCAAAGGAAGCACGAATGTATACCCTTCTTTCGACTATGTTGGTGTGCTTCGCTGGTCTTTTAGCCTGCTAAGCAGACAGTTCAAAGACACGCAACACGCGAAGTCTTGGCCAGAAGTTCTCAGAACAGGTGGTTACCTGCGCACAGCTGTAAGGGCTGCTATTGCATCATTTCGGGCACTGAGTAGATATGAACACCTCATTCGTCAAGCCTCTGACCGAAACCAGCAGCCAGCTTGCGTAACAACATCTCTTGGGTAATGTTTGAGCGTCATTAAAGTCTCCTTCCCTTTCTTTTTTAACCACTCCCACTCTGTATGGACATGTAACCACAGCCCGAAAAGTTAAGCCGCCTATAGGAATCTTCCATATGAGCATTAATGTTTCTGGAAGCCATGGTATCGACGTCAAACGGTTTCGCCCACCTTAAGCTATTTAATGCACATCGAATTCTCGAAACGCTGGCGCTTTCGCAATTTACCTCCGTCCACTTGCGACCGCTGCAGCTAAATTTCGATGGATACGAGCACCCAGAATACCTGAATACTGACATTTCGGCTTACCGGACCACCCAGTCGGTTGAAATCAATCCAGAGCTATACACTTACTATGAATGCATCAAAAGCCACGGTTACTGCTTTGTCACGCAAAAGAAAAATTACGTAACCAAGCAGAAAAAGGATGCCAATCATTCCATAGGCAGTATGCCCCACAGCTAGTCTTTCGAAAACAAAACAGAAAAAAAAATACGACCAACTGTTGCAGTAAAGCGCCTACGTTCGCTGTGCTATGGGCTAGAGACCAGCAAAACTCAAAGCAGGGATATCCATGTTTACCCGCCGCGGTGACTCAGTGGTTAGGGCGCTCGGCTACTGATCCGGAGTTCCCAGGCTCGAACCCGACCGCGGCGACAGCGTTTCGATGGAGGCGAAACGCATAAGCGCGCGTGTGCTGTGCGATTTCAGTGCACGTTAAAGATCCCCAGCTGGTCAAAATTATTCCGGAGCCCTCCACTACGGCACCTCTTTCTTCCTTTCTTCTTTCACTCCCACCTTTATCCCTTGCCTTACGGCGCGGTTCAGGTGTCCGCCGATATATGAGACAGACACTGTGCCATTTTCTTTCCCCCAAAACCAATTATTATTATTTTTATTATTATTTTTTATTATATCCATGTTTCGTTTATTTCTTCCTCGCTAGCGATTTCAAAACTCACACAGTAGTGTCTTGGTTTCACAACGAGTATACCAGGTCGCTTTTGAAATGAAGCACCTCTCTCTGGCAATGGACACCAGCGCTTCCACACTCTGTTCATGATCCCTGGAAAAAGCAGGCTTATCTGTTTACGAGCTCGGCGGTCAAGTCGAAGATTGCCGCGAGCGCGCCGCGCGCAGCGGAAGTCGTTTCGAGTCGCTCGGCCAACCCAGGTGCAGCTCACCGAGCTGAACGACTCCGGCTGTCCGGCTATAAACACGAGAGAATTCGCCCCGTCGCGAGCAAGCGAGCTTGAACTAGCGGATAACGGGTACTCGGCGCCCACCACTGGACACCATGAAGAGCTTTTTCTTCCTCTGTTTTGTACTTTATTTTCTCAGTAAGCTTGCGGCTGCCTATTACGTGTAACAGCGTTGTGTGCGTACTCCCCAAGTGCTCAGACCGTGGCTTGTCCCTGTATATGGCTTGCGGAAGGAACAGAAAGAAGAGGTGAGCTGTTATCGCAGCTCGGAAAAGAGTTTGCGCAGCATACAGCTGCTATTAGCTCGTTTTAAAGGGAGCCTAATTTGTTTACCAGGAGCAATCAGTTACACGCAAATTTCGCTGTACAGCAGCCAGTTCATTCAATGCATTATTCCCACAGCATTTATGGCTGTCACCTTGTCTTTGGTTAACAAGGCCGATGTGACAGAAGAGAAATTCCTGGCAACATCCATTTGTTTGTAAGCGCTATACCGACGAAAGCACTCACGGTTTACGGCAGTACGCGACGAGTGCAGTTAGGTATTCATTTTTTTCGCGTCCTATGTTCTTTGGCGTTTGTTAACATCGTTGTTATTAACTGGACCATCTACAGCGACAAGTTCGTCTCCTGACTTTAGCAATAATAATGGCTCCTTCAGTTTGGTCCTGGTCTAAAGGAAATGCGAAAAGCACTGAGGTAACTATTTACCGTTGCTTTTTTGTTTTACTTTACGAAGACCACTAGAGAAGCAAGGAGTATCTTTAGACCGATCCTGTCTGCATGCACTACTGGCTTGCATCGCCCGGTGAATTTGTTGTGACGGCCAAAAATGTTTCGAGTCAGCTGTGTTTAAAAATTCCGCGGTGAACGCTTCTGTTCACTCGGCTTTCGTAACTGTTGGTTGTGTTGTATCCAGCTCTGCATTGAACTTAAAAAGACCCTAGAGTCTAGATGCACAGCCTTTCTGGACCACTGTGGCAGTTTATATAGACTTAATTGACGACTTTAGCATCATTAGGAAGGAACAAGGTTATCTCAGAAAAAATCAAAACAGAAAATTCACGAAGACACTCGTGCTTTTACTGTATGTGTTGACAGTGCGGTAGCATTAGAGGCTGGTGACGCCTTTGAGGAAAGCGACGTCTCTACCCGGCCTGGTAACGTCACTTCCATCCAGCCAGTTGTTGAATTTTGTGACGATGACATATTTTTTTCTGATGACGGTTTCAATGCTATCGAATTAAAACAGCACAGATGATTCAGCGTGCAAACTGCACCATTCTCTGAAACTGGACCTTTCTTTCTCTCTGAGGACGGTGGCTTCGAATATGGAAATTTAAGTCAATGCGATGCACTTATCACATTCATAGACATACAGACACGTGACCGAGAGCAGAGTATGCGGAAGACAATAGCCAGAAATTTAAGCAACGTAATCACAACGAAAAAAGCGAAAAAGCAAAAACAGAAATGTCATCCTCAGTTTCGTTTCCTCACCAGGCCTCCCGTGGCGCAACATCCTGAGGATTTCTCGCCGCGAAGGCATCGAGAACAGCTGCTCTTGAACTGGATTCGTGAGGTCCCTCTCGGACCTTCTGTGGTGCTGGTGGTCGACGAAATGACGGTGCGGCGGTAGCAGTAGCCCTAAGGAAGTAACGGTGGAAACGGACTCCGTGTAGCATCTCTACCGAGTACTGTGTCACTGGTGACAAGTTGGCTGTACATAATGCTTGTTTCAAAAGCGATGCATTTGGAAAGTTTAGCACCCGATGTGTAGATTAAAACTAACACACTAGTGTTGTGACGTAGGTATAGTATCTAGTCCAATGTTCAAAACACGAAACCAAAATATTTATCAGGTTACCTTTCAGAAATGAACAGAAAGAAAATAGTGCTGTTTTCCTTCGCGAATAATGGAATTTGATGCTTTTTAACTTGCAGCAGTGTATTTGCCTTGCTTTGCTTTTCGAGATGTAGCTGAAATATCAGTTATGTCATTTATTGCGTTATTTTCTTGTTTGCTAATTGTTCCAAGACGACATTTAATAGATGTTCAGGAGTAAAAACCAACGCTTACAATCACTTTAACTTCTAGGATTTTAGAATAAAGAAAAGTGTATTCTCACGCAAAAAGTAATCAAATAAATGTGCGCGTAAATTTGGCTACACTGTACTCCACAAATGCATTTTTAGGCAGTCTGATGCCTCTAGCTCATGTCTGAGAAGAATGCAGTCTCCGATTTGTATCACTCTGTGCAGCCATGGTGAAATATTCGCACAATTCGAATTCGCAGTACAAATTATTTCTGTGTTGCCTCGCTAGCCATTCAGCTCATAATAGGTCAAGCGTGGATGACGAAGTTCTCTGCACGCATCTAGTTTTTTTTTTCACCTCTCTTGCTTTGCCACACCTAAATAAACTTTTTTTTTCGCTAATCGGCATCCCTCAATATTTTTTTTTCATGACTGCACGTGCATTCGATGCTCTTCTAACTTAAATCAAAAGGTCGCAGCTGGTATTTTTTTTAATATCATGGAGGAGTTACGATCAGCGGAATTTCTCCGTCAGCGACACAGCGAGGAATTCTTGACCGCGTGACGTCTTATCAGCGAGTGCCCAGTATAAGGACAGGAAGCCGTTTCGCGCCATAGGTGAGCATGGCGACTTCCTTAACCGGCATAAAAAATATACGTAGTAAAAACAACTTACGAGAACGAAATTTAGACATTGAAGAGAATTTCCCGACGACAATCATTCGTATAAAATCGTCATTCACCTCTTCTGGCTATGGCGTTGTGGCAAAGCAGCAAGATTCCGACGATCCGGAGCGTTGCCGTAAATCCAAGCGGTCCCCGTCGCTCGCACGAAGAACATTCCATCATGGCACACATTGGACGAGGGGATGGTGGGTGCATGGGAAGCAGCTAGCAGTTTTCGTAGGACCAGATGTCAAAATAAATAACACTTCACCAGCAACAAACCGTGCCACACACTGTCCGACATCGCGCAGGCGCCGACACCGAGACCCTGAACCACGCAATAAATCACGCCGCTTTATATTGTTCAGCCAGAAATAGGCAGAATGTGCTTGCCTCTCCGAAGCTGACTGCACAATTTTCTTCGCTCGAGCTGTAAGGGCGGCATAAAACGTCACTTCTGTAAAGCACCGTTGAAAATGTGTACTTCACATCGTTAGATTCTAGGGGCACAAAATTGCGAGGTTGAAGAGGCGAACACTGTAGAAATAAAGAGGCCGATACGGCTGGTCGACGCGAAGCAGTCACTAGACTTGACGACGAAGACGCAGACGTCAGAAATAAAAAGTTGAGAAGTCGTCTGCTTTCGCTTGCTGCGATGTCGTTGCCGAGCCGCAATCCAGTGGCAACAAAAAGGAACGAGAGATAATGACAAGGGAAGAAAAAAAAAAGCTCTCCGTAGCCAATCCGGTTTACGGCGCAACGACTGCGAGACGCGATAATAGAGTAAGCGGGCGAATGACACTTGTAGGTTGAGCCGCCCGAGTAACTTGGTTCCTTTAACTGGAGCGAAAATTTGTTTCCAACGCTGTTTTTGCGGCAGTAACACACGCCTTCTTCTTCACGACTACGGGCGGCAGTAGCGGTGCCGGCCTTAACAGTGAAGAACACACACTCACAAGCGAGGACGAGCGTCAGAGAGAGTGACCAAACGGTTGGGACGAGCTCGCACCGAGAGCCAACACGACTGCGCCTGACGAGAGCCGAATGCGCTCTGGGAGATCGCGGCTCGAGCTTCGCGAGGCTTGGCGGAGGTGAGAGCAAGGGCGGGGGTTTTGAGGGAAGGGCGAGAGGAAGCTAATATATAGAGAAAAAGATCCCTCAGGGCGCATGCGCACATCGACCCCCGCTACGAGCGCTGGACGGATGAATCAAGAACGGTGGGGAGAAAAGGCGGGCAAGCGTGCGAGTTCTGCAGGGAGCTGCCGACTCGGTTGTTGTTGGATAAGAGTGGGAATAAGAGAAGTAAATAAAAATGAGATAAAACGAGATGCAGCAGGCAGAAAGGTTTGCTCGTGCATCACAGAGCCACGGCGCAAAACAACGCAATGTATAGATAGATAAAATAATGGTACCCAGCCGATGCAGAGAGGGAAAGTGGCACGCACTCCACAACGAGAACGAACCTAGTTAGAAAAGGGAATAGATGGAGAATGAATGCACGCAGTAAAAGAAGCGTGAGGCAAGGAGGGAAAAGGGGTCGTAAAGGCCATTCTTACGAGCCGCAGAATCACTTACGAGATCAGGGGAATCGGAATAAGTGGTCAATAAGTGAAGCGCCCGCGAACGCTTGCTTGCACTGCTTAAGGGAAGTGAAAGGCGCGCGATTACTGAATCGTCCTCTTTCTTTTCCTATCGCTCGCCGTTCCCCTTTTCATTCAATTTCCGTTCCCTCTCTTTCACTTACAGTTCCCGTTTCGTTTCCTTTTTCTTCTGCTTCCATTTAACTCATATTGGTGCGCTCTGGCGATCGTTGCCCCAGCTGCTGTTGCTCCTGCTGCTTCCACCGTCCCAACTTTTTGACGACGGGGTTTCTACCCTAAGGTCAGCGCTGGGTGATGCGTTTTATTGAAACGCTGGTTCTTCTCCGGCCCGCTCCATTCCAGTTCATCTCCAGCTCGTCTCCAGCCCAGAGCAATAGCATCTCAACGAATCAAAGCATATTTTCTCTCATGCTCCGCTCGAAATTTGCTGCATGCGAAAATGACCCGTTATATCGGGGAATTCCAATAAGCGCACCCGCCTGAGCACTTTGCGCACTTGGCAGATTTGTGTTTCGCACTCTTAAGGAGGCTGCTGCCAGCTATTTTGATCACCTACATTTTTTTGGGGGGGGCTGGGGGCAAGTTTGACGCGCAAGAGGGGGAAGACGCGCACGGATTGTTACTTGGGAATCCTGTCTATATTCCATCACACGTGCGAAAAAGAAATAGATGGCGAGAAATCCAGAATTTTTGCGGAATGTGCTGGCGTCATCGTTATTGACTCTGTTTAGGTTTTGCCCGCGCTCGCAATCGCGAAAGTCGCAAGTTTGTATTAGCAGCACTCATTGGTGAGGGCGGATGCTTTTGCCTCAATAGCTTGGGTTCCTTCGGTAGGCATTACATCACCTAAATAATAATAATAATAATAATAATAATAATAATAATAATAATAATAATAATAATAATAATAATAATAATAATAATAATAATAATAATAATAATAATAATAATAATAATAATAATAATTTGTTTTGGGGGCAAGGGAATGGCGCAGTATCTGTCTCATATATCGTTGGACACCTGAACCGCGCCGTAAGGGAAGGGATAAAGGAGGGAGTGAAAGTAGAAATTTAGAAAGAGGTGCCTTAGTTGGGTCTCCGGAATAATTTCGACCACCTGGGGATCTTTAACGTGCACTGAAAAAGCACAGCACACGGGCGCTTTAGCGTTTTGCCTCCATAAAAACGCGGCCGCCGCGGTCGGGTTCGAACCCGGGAACTCCGGATCAGTAGCCGAGCGCCCTAAGCACTGAGCCACCGCGGCGGGTTAGTGGAGGGCTCTGGAATAATTTCGACCACCTGGGGATATTTAACGTCAGTGCACGTTAACGATCCCTAGGTGGTAGTGGAGGGCTCCGGAATAATTTCGAGCACCTCGGGATCTTAAACGTGCACTGACATCCCCTAAGCGGCGTCGAAAGTATATATAACATATACTGCCCCGTATATAACATATCCATTATATTTACATCACGTAAACGGCGGCGTCGAAAGTAAATATAATGGATATGTTATATACGGGGAAAGGCCTGAGAATCTCCTCAGTATCAACAGTAATGCTAATTTTATATCAGTGATAGAATATATCATTCATCCAGAAGACACGCAGTTAAAGTACACACGCCGCGACAAACTTCCTTAAGGGACTTTGATAGAAGAGCGTTAAATGAGCCGACAATTCTGCTCGTCTACACACTGAAAAAAAAATTGAAAATTGGTTTTTGAGGAAAGGAAATGGCACAAAGATTGTATCCTATCTCGGCGGACACCCGAACTGCGCCGTAAAGGAAGGGAGGAAGGTGGGAGGGAAAGAGGAAAGAGAGAAAGAGGTGCCGTAGTGAAGGGTTACGGAATAATTTCGACCACCTAGGGATCTTTAACGCGCACTGACATCGCACAGCACACGGGCGCCTTTTGCGTTTCGCCTGCACCGAAACGCGGCCGCCGCAATCGGGATCGAACCCGGGTACTCCGGATCAGTAGCCGAGCGCCCTGAGCACTGAGTGACCGGGGCAGCTTTACTGGTCACGGGGCAGGGTGACCATGAAGTTTCAGGACCTTCTTGGCCATTTCGTTGCCTTCGAAGGAGCGGAGATGATTCGGAGGTGCATTTCGACGATATTAGAGGAGACAAGAAGCGAGATCACTATTAGTTCGTAATTAACTTGCAGGAGGTTTCTACAGGCAATGGGGCCTGTAGAATGTTGTCGATGAAAGGAACGCTTAAATCGGTGTTTGTGGCGGTAATGCCTTGAGCGTTACGAAGAGATTATATATCAGGGTAGAAATGAAAGTAAGAGTAGGCTTTCAGAAATCGATCGATTAGTTTGCGGGCTGATTTATTAGACAACTAATAAGAGTTAAAGAAATAATAGGTGATATGTGACGGGGTGTAGCCTGGAGAGAGAGAGGGGGGGTGTAAAGCGTGAAAATAAATGATTGATGGCGTGCTATGGTAAAACGAATAGTTTAAACTAAAAGGAAACTTAATCGGGAGGGGTCAGAAGGTGAGAAAAAGAAGGAAAAATAAGAATGCGTAGTTCTCGAAAACAGTGGTTTGAAAAAGACAGAGCTAGCTAAAAATCAACTGTAGAGATTTTTTTGCTGCATGACTCAAAACCTGTTGGCTGAAGAGAGTTATGAATATTCTTTGAGGTTTGATTGTGCATGCCAAGATAACACAGGGGGCTATGTGATTAACGGTGGGTTTTTCAACGCGCATCTAAGTTTCGACAGAGTGAACAGTAAAGTAAGGCAAGCGTAGTGAACCATAGCAGCTGTCACAAAATGCAGTTTCCCAACTGCCTCTCGGCGAAGTGCTGTCGATTTTACTCAGTTTTATAGCCTCATTTCGCCCCTTTAGCGCTGCATTCAAACTGACCTCTCGTTTTGAGCGATTCCGAACCAATGCTCAACCTCTTAGAAGTTCAGATGAGAGAAGCAGTAATGAAATAAAGACAAAAAGAAAGGGAAGGCTAGATAAGGAGGACCTTATGTTCTCCCCGGAGTGCTTTATAGAAAATTCCCGGTTTCTTTCAGTCAATGGTGTGTTGCAAGCAAATAGCCATTTCATCGGCAATACGGGCGGCAATCTATCCGTGAAATTTTGCAGCGGACTCACTTTAATTTTTTATGTCCTTCAATGCTTCATTGCCCACCGTAACACTTCTTAAGTGGGCACTGATTTCTCAACAGCACTTTCGAAAAGATATCGATTCTCGAAGGAAAAAAGAGCGCCCAGAGGTTAGAGTCCTCAATAAATAGAGGACGAAGTCGGTGACCAGGTCCCCTTTTTCTCCTTTGAGTTCTCTCTCTCAACACACGCACACGCACACGCACACACACACACACACACACACACACACACACACACACACACACACACACACACACACACACACACACACACACACACACACACACACACACACACACACACACACACACACACACACACACACACACACGCGCACACGCACGCGCACACACAGACACGCGCACACACAGACACACACACACATACACACACACACAGACACACACACACAGACACACACACACACACACACACACACACACACACACACACACACACACACACACACACACACACACACACACACACACACACACACACACACACACACACACACACACACACACACACACTCACTCACTCACTCTCACTCTCACTCTCACACTCACTCACTCACTCTCACTCTCACACTCACACTCACACACTCACACACTCACACTCACACTCACACTCACACACTCACACACACACACGCGCGCACACGCGCACACGCACACACGCACACACGCGCACACGCAAGAAGATATCGCTGAGAGCCAGAAGGACGTAAGGCGGCGCTTGAAGCACGGCGTTCAGAGCTTATTTCATGTCACGGGCTGGCGTAATTGTTCTTTGCTCAGGAGCGAAGAAACTGCTGAGAAACACGCAGAAACTAAAGAGATGGAGAAGACATGTACAATCGCAAGGTCTACATTGCTAACATACTGTTATTGCGATGGCACTGCAAGGCTTATCGATAAAAAAAATACGTCGTTGGTGGCATAATTTTCAGGACCGGAAGTGACTTTACCAGACCGGAAGTGACGACTGTATGCTTAGTTGTTTCTTCATTGCGTCCACGTCGCCACCTCCTGACAGCTTTGGGGAAACATGCGACCGCACCAGCTGGAGGACGCGAAGAGATGTCTGGTCTGGTTGTGCGCTAACAATGTGTGGCCGCGAACACAACCATAAATGAATGTCACTAAACTCGATCTAAATGCATCAACGCCTTTTGATACTAATTTCTGACACAATAAGTTACTTAGATGTCCTTGATAATTTGTTTCGCTTAACTTGTCGCGAAGCTGCTGCAGTGCCATACATTCGAGTGCAAAGCATTACCACGAAGGCAATTTGCGCCCCAGGACGTTGACTCGCAAACCGAACTTAACTTTAGTCACCTTATTTTTGCCCTTAAACAAACCTGTCTCTATTGCTTGTCTTTATATTTCTCCTTCATTATGATAATTTAGGGACGACCACAAAGATAAAACGGCACAATGTATGTATCCGTTCTTCCAGAACCGTTCCATTTCTCCAGAGATTATATGCTTGTTTATATTCCTTTTTGCGGCCTCTAGAAGACGTGCAAATCTTAATGCATTCAATATGCATCTTTCATTTTCAGATGGCCGGCATCGTCTCAGCTCTCGTAAAGAATTTCCCGCACTGAAGCCCGTCTGGTAGCCTCTCCTACCGCCAGTACTTCCCTCACCTCCGCTTTCTTCCTTTTCCGTTCCTTTTCATTTCCTCTTCTCCCTTCCGTTTCCTTCTTCCTCGTCGCTGATTGGCTCTTCATTGGTCCCGTCCCTCCCTCATTGGCCAATCCTGAAAATCTGTTACCATTTGACAAGTACGCCTTTAAATTCCATCAGATGCACACAATTCATTTTCCTGTCTGAATAGACCTACTCATTGTTCCTTACACGGAAAGCATTGCGACTCTATGGATTGGATACTTGCGCTCTTGTTTCCCTACTAAATTCTGTTCGTAATAACAAAATCACTATTACGTTTTCTGCTTCAGCCACATCTCATGCCGCCCCAGGTTTTGTTCTACCTGTGCATTTGCTTTTGTTGATCACCTCATCGTAAATCCGCTTAGCGTGCCTAATCCATTTGCTGCCACTGAACCGACCCGTTTTTGTTCCAATGACGGCTACCGTTCAATGGCTGATATTGTATCATCTGCGGTCAAGTTATTTACTATCGCGATTTTCGGTGTTCTTTCGGGCTTTATGTTACTTCCTTTTAGTATCCATCTTCAGCGGTATTTATGAACACGAAACTCGCTCTTAATTATTTATTTTTCGGCAAAGTCATTCGCTCGCATAATTGTGTTCCTTTGTTAAGGCTTATTGAGTTGGTCGTCTCGACTGCGATTGTTTCCGTGCGTAAATAATTCATTCAGACGCCTACCGAGAGGAAAACGGAAGAGAACGCAGTGATCGTGAGATTTAGGCGCCACGTACAGCACAAGCAGCACAGATAATTGGCCCAATATTCGAAAGCAATGGTTTCATACTGGTCCTTTGCAGGACCAGCATTTGTCAACACAATTTCAATATTGTGCCGATTAGCTGTGCTGCATGGGAAGGCCGAGGTTCGTGAGCTAAGTGCTTTCAGGCGTCAATAAGGAAATAGTCGCTATCTGTAGCCGCCAGTTCGGCTTATTCTAATGAATTTGTTTTCGTTGACTCGTGATGACTGCGTAGAGAATGATGCAAGTATACATAACGGAAACAAAGATTAATATTGAGCAGTCCACTACGGAGGAAAAATGCGTCGTGCAGGTTCCCTGGGATTGCATGTTATTCCTTCTGTGCAGACACTCAATTAAAGACCGCACCAAACTTATCCTACTGCTGAGCCTAAGAGCTGTAGTCGCTCTCCGAACAGTACCTAGAAAAAGTGTCCACGTTTCCCGGTATTGCAATTATCCGCCACAGTGTGGTGGATTTCTTGAAGCTGTCACCAACGTTTTCGTTAACTGGGAGATGGTAAAACTACGCATGTCAAGATCACGTTTCGAGTTTCTTTTTTATTCACGAAAGTAACCGCCCTGTGGCTTTGGCTTTAGATCCGCCATGAATTTCTGTTTTTGAGGTAATGATATGCCCAGGATCAGAGCCTGAGAACACGGGACGTGGTAATGTGCATTTGAGGCGAAAAATTGCCTTTTCAGTGGTACCTGGCAGTGGGTGATTACGTATAATGATTTTTTATCGCATGTCAGTCCAGATGCAGACCTTATCTCCTTGGATCATTTAAATTATCTGAATTTACGGAACTTTCAATATGAACTGCAGTATCTTAATATAGGAAAACTTTAAAAACATTCAACTTATAAAATTGGTATTAATGCCACCAGCGGAAGCCAACTTGGTGTGCGGCTAGGCAGGCATTAATGCAGGTTAGTATTAACCGCCTTCCTCTTTTTGCGATCTAACCACAAAAAGCTCTCAGAAAGCAACACAAAGCCGCATAGGCCTTCTAAACATGGACACATCCGCTTCATTCCTGAGCAGAGGGAGCGATACCTAAGATCAGGGGCATTAAAGGCAACTCACGGCACCCCTTCTCTGCCCACTTCTTTCAGGCGCATATTTTGTGCTGCCGACGGTGTAGCTGTCTTACGTACTGACTCACCGCCCTAATGGTAATCCTACATTACAGGATCTGCAGTCTTACTTTATACTAGACAGTTCTCTACTGTGCATGGTCCACTTTACTATCCCATCCTATACTACCCTACCCTATTCTATCGTATCCTATACTATACTATACTATACTATACTATACTATACTATACTATACTATACTATACTATACTATACTATACTATACTATACTGTACTGTACTGTACTATACTATACTGTACCCTGCCGCGGCGGTTGAATTTCGATGGCGGCGAAATTCTAGAGGCGCGTGTACTGTGCGATGTTAGTGCACGTTAAAGAACCCCAGGTGGTTAAAATTTCCGGAGCCCTTCACTACGGCGTCCCTCATAACCAGAGTAGCTTTCGGACGTTAAAACCTCATACACTAAAGTAAACTCTGCTATGCTGTGTTGTGCTATGCTGTGCTACTCTGTGCCACGCAGCGCTACGCTATGCTATAATATAAAATACTACTTCGCAACACTCCAGTATGTAATGTATACCACACTATACTCTCCAGTCAACTCCTTTGTGCATTCGACGGTGTAATATGTACCGCGTTTGCCAAAGGTAACCAGGCAACAGGGTTGTTTCTTAGCGTAGCAGTGGAGGACTTAATACACCCTCTCTGTGATTAATCTCTGTAAGAAGAACCCTTGTCTTTACTTTTACGCGACAGTGTATACAGCTCGTTCGGTCGAAAAGCCGTCGGCGACGTAGTAGCAGTAGTTGTAGTCTGTCTTTCGGACACCTTAAGTGCTCCACAGTATAGCTGCGAAGCAAACTCAGTTGTATGATTCCTTTTGACACATCATTACCTACTCCGCGTAGCTGAAACTCCGTAACGTTGTAGAAAACTTGCTATACTACTACCTGCCACGCTATACTATACATCTTGCTCGCAGCGAAGAGGAAGCTACTGCCGGCGTCAGCAGATCGGTAGGCAAGCTCTGAAAGGCGTTCACACGTCGTAATAGTACTGGACAGTGTGGTATCGTGCGTAATATATGCCTGGCTGCTGAGATCCTTGCTGTCAAGGTTCAGAGTCAGTCACAAACTGTTTTTGAATGCCAGACGCTTGCAGAAATCGGCGTTCAATACATAACTTTAAATTTCAAGCTGAAACTCTAAGTATGGTACCAGCCAATTTGTGAAACCGTCTCTAGATTTCATGTGAATCCGTACGGCGCCAGCCCTCCACACTGAAGCAGGAAATAAAAACAATCTGTGCCTTCACAGGCTCAGCCGGATGCGCTTCACATATTTGCTCCTTGTATTTCTACTGCTCAAGTTGGCTACAGGCTTTCTAGGAGTTGAAAATGAATTCCGACCGTGAGCACCCAATATGCCGTATGCCGTTTTCGCGCGAACGATTCGGCATCTAGCAGTCTCGCCGTTACCCCGAAGCAAAACGAAATTACGATTGATAGCCCATGACGTCAGCGTTTGCAGCACACGTTGACCCCCATAAGCAGCAGGTGCAGTTCATTGGCGTGGCCGTGTAGCAATGAAGCCATGCGAGATCAACACCTCCAGGCAACGTTCGAGCATTATTACAGGCACAGCGTTCTCTGCCTCTCGTTACTAAAAGGTCATCGCGTTGCACCGGCCAAAGCGAGTCATTCCGTAAAGGTGCGAGCGCGATCGCATAAGGTCATCCCAAACCACCGTCTATAACCGGCGGATACAGGCGCTGCGCTTCTTTTATGGCAGTAGGCCTATAAACATCGTATAACCGTCATAACCGGCGCATTGTCTACAATGGGAAGGAAGGCAACCTGTTACCTCTAAGTGCTCTGACCCCGTTTCGCTTCCACCCCGGTTTCTGTTCTGATCGCCGCCAAATCAGTTTACGGCCAGAGCCGCCAGGTGGCGCTGACAGCCGAGCGACCACCACGCCGCGTAGTGGCTGCTTCGTCGCTCCGTGCGCAGAGCTATGGCTGCCATATATATATTCTTGCTTGCTCGTTAGTTTGTTTTCTTCTCGACCTCGCTGATGCAGGATAAATGCGAGGTCATGTATCCGCCGAACAGGTCAGTAAACAAACAACAGACCGGCTGTTGTTTTCTCGTCTTGTGTATGTGTGTGTGTCCGTACAGTGTGCGATAGTAAGACACCTCTCGCTTGTTAGGGTGCTACACAACCGACCATAAGCGATGCCCATAAATCTCGGAGTGCAGGCTGGCGTAAGCTGTAGTGGTATAGTGCAGGAGAGGTAGGCGAGCGTCGTGATGCGAGAGGACAGCAAACAAAAACAAAAGGAAAGAATGAATAAGCTTCCGGGATTCTGCGTACGAAGTGGCTGAGTGCCCGTAGCGGCCGATGCGAAAGAAGTATTAACCTGAAGGCCGACGTTGCCACCGAATAGTGACGCGTGTTAACGTAATAGCTTTCAGGTACACCGCCAGAATAAGCAAAGTTTCACAAACGTGCAGCAAGGCTACATTTATAATCTACACTGAAGTTTTCGTAGCAATTCATTTACTGAACGGAAAGTGATCGTGAACATGCGCCTGACTCAGCTTTGAGAAGAATGCAGGTTTAAAAGAATATTTTTTGCTCTGCGTACTACACGGACGCCTGCTATACAATTCGAAGATCATTGATGTATCATGGGCCCACTGCATATCAGCGCCATTCTTAAACCGCTCTACAACTGCGGGTAATTGCTTGTCAAGAACCAAACTATGCACTCCGCCAGCCAAGGCATCAGAGGGACGCTACGAGTGACGGCGCGAGCAACAAGTACGCACAAAACAATGTGTATGGCTATCACAACAATCATAATCAGGCCTGACACCTTATAAGATTGAAAAAAGTTGAGCTGAGGCTTAGCTAAAGTGTTAAGCCAGGATATCTCGAAGCGAAAAGCTTCATGGTGATGCTCATGGTTTAGCTTAAGGTTTCATGCTACCACTTCTGGGTATTCTCCTCCTCCTTCCATGGCGAAAGGTTAGACGACGGAGGCAGCGCGCGGCGGCGGTGACGGCTGCGGCAGCAGCGGCCACCTGCGCTCCGCGTGACGTCACTTGGTTTCACGGTCAGACGACGGAGTCAGCGCGCGGTGGCTACGACGGCTGCGGCAGCAGCGACCACCTGCGCTCCGCGTGACGTCACTCGGTTTCGCGCATGCGCAGCTGTGGCAAATCTGTAGCGTGGCTCACGCGAAGCCCGGTGTTGACGAGCCTAGTGAAGCTTTTCGCATCAATATTCATTTGCATCCCGTGTGCAATGGCTCCGCGAGTAGGCCCTTGCGCTACTGGCGACGGCTTGTTCCTTCTCTCTGCCCTTCACGGGGCAGCGCACAATGCACTTCCATTCCTTCCAGCGCCGATTGCCAAGCAACGAGAGGCACATCCGGAGTCGGCGCTAACAAGCTCCCTTCTCCTCATTTCTCCCAGATGGCTGCCGTGTCTGATTGGCTAATGGGCATTCCACGGTGGGGTCTTGTAGCCGGAAGCGATGAGGATCGCTTTGATTATGTCATCTGTTGCGATGACGACGGAGGGAACGGTGACTGGCATGCACATCTCTTGATGGCACTGTAGAAAGACGACAACTCGCGTCTATCATGCTTCGGTAAATCCGCGCAGCGCTGGAGAAGCTACGCAAGGCGCTGCGGGCCACGGTAGCAAAATTCAGAAAGCTGGTCGCGTGTGGACAGTGTGACGCACGTAACCTGAGACAAGGATTTAAAATGATGACTGATGCAAGCTGCTGCGTTAATCAAAATGTTACTGCATTGCTATCGATTGCCGGCAGCAATTTTCAGTCATGCTAATTTCAAAGTTCACACGTATACAGATAGGAGTATATTCCAGAAAATCAATTATTTTGAATCATCTCTTATAATTAGAGACGAAGATAATCAACGACATATGTCTGCTTCAAGCTGCTATGAGAATCAAACTTAATTGTGCATATTAGCGGTGGCTGACGGCAAAACAGATACATTTTTAGGTATACTCATTCCATTATTTATGTAAATGATAAGATTTTGAACTGTTGCAGGGAACTAAGAAGCTTCAGTGGAGAAGGAGTCAGAGGGAGCGTGAGTACTACTTCGAGTGCCTCTCCCGTGAATGATTGAAGCAAGCGAAATACGAAGTTTTATTAGGGCAAAAAACCTGTTTTAGGCGTGATACACCCGACAGGGCGCATAATTTTCCCCCCTCAGACATTTGAAAGGTTCTCTTGAGGGCACACACGCACAGAAAAAAAAAATAGAGCATTGTCCACAAACCTATACTAACGAAAACTTTGGCATTTGGGGATTGCTGTGATGCCTTTCAAATTTCCAACAGGGCTTTTTGCGTATCTAAAACAGTTTAAATGTAGTTATTTAGTGAATATTTTGATTGTTCTGCTGTAAAAAAAGCCCCCGTATTGCTTCAGGAGAGCTCTCATTAATTTACGATTTTCTTTTGTCTCATCTAAAGTACACTTTTTGCCTTGTTTTTTTACCTTGGGTCACGTTATATGGGACTCTCTTCTCGTGAACAAAATCACAAGGCTTACTCCTATCAACAGTGACCTTAATGTCAGAACAAGTTTCCAACCTCGGCTGCTTGCGGCTTGCTGACAGTGGCGCTCCGAAACCACTGCAAAATTTTGGCTGAAGCATAACTTGCCTGCGTAGACGGACCAATCACGGGGGCAGCAGAAACCCAAATAAAAGCCTTGGATGTCTGTGTTTTTTTTCTGTGAAATCTATCCAGATTAGTCGATCGAGGCGGTGTAGATGGAGCGCCTGTGCGAGGATTCTCTGCAGCAGAAAAACATAACAAGGCCCAAGAACTGATGTATGCCTGACACTAGGAAAGGCCTACTACCTAGAAGTAAAGTGGGCATATAAGAAGAAAATTAGTTCTTGAATTAACGGGTAGTGGACTTTGACGCATCCCAGTGGAATTGACTTGAGTTGTTCGCTACTGATAGGGTTAGCCTTGCTATTATTATCCCGGCAAATAGCTCTACTGTAGCGACTCCTAATCACTGATGGCAAAAGTTCTGGCACAGATCTGTGACCTAGCACAGCTGCACCGAAGTACATTCAAGCACCAAAAATATTCATCAACTTCTACTGTTAGGCCTGCAAGATTGCGTTGTGTCAAGAAAAAAAAAACACACACACAAGCAACGTAAGGCACTTCTGGCGCATAATTAACGAGGTGTTGTCAATTCTGGACCTAGGCTAGGACTAGTCCGCAGTTCTTTTTTTGTTTGCTTATCACCTTGACTAAGTAATATGGCCTCCGTTCATCCCCAGAAATAACTACATCAGCGCACTTGGCAATTACCTGTTTTGGAGCTATGATTTCCAGAGAGCCTGAGCAGTAAATACTGTGTTGAGTCATTTGGATGTATGAGGCAGGTGCACCTTCCCAGAAATAATAAAGATGTAGATATCTATACTTTCCTTGCTAATGATTCAACAGAGAAACCAGTGGACCACATTTATTCCCCTATGTATGTGGCTGATCTTTTTTTTTCTTTTAATTAACAGACATACTCCTGTAGGCTTAGAGCGCCATGCAACAGTGCTGTCGCTCGAGTTTTTATTCTTCCTGGTTGTTTTGAAAAGACTTTAGCATAAAGGCAAATGACATCTGGAACGACCAGGAGGTGCTGCTTTTTAGAAATAAGCCGAACGAAGAGAATTTAAGTTCAAGCGGTAACGTGACGTGCGCATCGCTTGACGGTACAGTTTCATGCCGAGGAATGAAATGGCGAAAGTGTAATAAAAAGTTTGGACTACTACAGGGCTCTTATATCCTGATTTTTTTTAGCTAGTGCAGAGCAGCTCCAAACTAGCTTTGAAGTGAACTCGTTGTGGGCACGGTTTTAGCTTCATGTCAAAGCACGTAACAAATTGCTATGAATCAAGTGAGCTCCCTGTAAACATCGACTGCGTGCAGCTGGAAACACCGACTAAGATGTTAGAAAACATATCCTACTTACTTCATAGAGTACACAAGGTAAGGACTCACCTGCAAAAACAAAGAAAGAAGAACATTCATTAGCAAGCATTAATTTTTCATCTCGTGCGTTATGTTATCCTTTATGAAGGAACAGTTCTAATCAGCATGTTGTAGGAGGACATTACAGAACAGTATTTTGAATATTTCTTGCTCGCTTACTGTGTTGTGTGGTCAACTCGTGAGCGTCACTAAGTAGAACATTCACAATTAGAACCAACACCTGTGCAAATTTTTTTTTTCACCCAACGTCACTCAAGACTAAATATGAGCAAAATCGAAATTTTTGTGATACATTCCACATTATTAAGGTAATAAAATGCGCACCCTACCCCCCCCCCCCCCCCCCCCCGCAAAAAAACACACGACACAGAAAAGTGCTTGCGGATAAAGCAACGTGTTTCACCCCGATATCTGATTATCTTGTCACCACAATCCCGTAATCACATCCATCAAAAAATATGTAATGAACGCAAAAATAATTATATCGTTTAGGGTCTGCTCAAGCACGATTTTGCTGTAAATTATAACTACCGCTTTGCTGAGTCTGGCGTGCTGACTGAGAGACGATATTTTAGGAACGGCGCCTGGCGTTTTCCTCGTTATCTTTCTCTCCTGAACGTTGCACCGAGTGATGGCATGAACCTGCTTATCTTTCGAGGAATGCACCGGAAGCACCAAGGGCAATTAACGATAAGCGGGATTCTGCGACTCCGCGGATTAACCGCAACCAAAGCCGACGTCTGGAAGCCAAGGACGGGTTTCTATTGCCGCCTGCAGCACGGACAGAGTTCGCGGAATGTCTTTCGCATTTCAGTTTATAAATGCGTCCTTGAAGTCAGAGAGAACATTTCTTTTGCCTACAGATTCAATAACACCTTGCAATGCTGGGCGGAAGCATTTTTGAGAGGGAAACCGTTTATGAACTCAATTTTTTCATGTAATTTAAGATTTCACTACAACAATAGGTATATCCGCAGATTACCCGACGGCAGTCTTGTATTTTTTTCTATTCATGATTTTGCTACCATGAAAAGCGTTCCCCATTGGTTTTGTATTACACTCTTATTTGTTCGATGCGATCACTGAAAACACTTTAAACAAAGTTCTTTTTTTACATATCAGGATAATGAACCGTTCCCTTCACTATTTTCATAACAGTTTCTTCAATTTTAGAATTCTCAAAATTTTTGCCCGAGAAATCTCGACTTGCTAAAAAAATAATGCAGGGCTAAGCTGCCTGACAGCTTCGCCTTTGGCTGCAGCCATCATTTATGACAGCACGTGTCACTGCGGATGAAAAAAATTGACTGTTTATTGCCTGGAGAAGAGGGTAAAGCGTTACTTCATTTCACGTGTTCGAAATCCGAAATACGAACAGTCAGCACATTTCTTTGCATTAATAAAAAAATCAGGTATAGATTTTATATATCTGAAACACAGAAAAAAAATTTACTTGGGTACACATATTTAAGCTGTCGTTGGATATTCAGGTATTCATTTCATTGTTCTATAGGAAAGCTGGGCGTGATTCTTTCTTCTATATTTCCTAAGTAAAATTCTGGGTATTCCAAAACATCAATTTGTGGGACAGATAGAGCTTCGTATTTTACTACTCAAGCAATTCTGAAATATGCAGTTTGGTCGAGGGCCCTGAGATATGAGTTCGTGTGGCCTTATTTAGGGTCTCGCGTGAAATAATCTCCTGGCTTTAGTGAGGCTTCATGAACTGCGTTTCGTGTTTTCATTTCCAGTTGTCGCTAGAAAACAATGCAGTCGGAAAGAGCGATTCGGATAAGCTTTTAACCACCCTCCATTTAGAGTACAAGAAAACATCAAGAATCTCAACAATTTTCATTTTTTGTGAGCGCCATGGCACCGAAATTACTGCCATAAAGCCGCATTTGGGCAGCTAGAAACGACGTGAAGCTTTTCCGACTCTGCTAGGAATGCAACTCACGAAGGTCTTCTTAATAAGGGCTTGGAATATGGAAGGGAGCATTAGCGTGTATTTGAGAAAGACTCAATGTGCGGCACAGCGATTGGCGCGGATTAACTTATCTTGCGCACATACGACATCGTTTTGAATGCGTCGCCTCAACTGCGCAAAAGCGCAATTCGAGGGATGATGGGTTTTTCATCCAGCTATCCCTTTCTCTGCGGGACACTGCCCCGACGTCGTTGCAAATTCGAGCCCTGTTATGGAACGGTAGATTTGTGGGGTGCTTTGTGCGCTGGGTAGTTTTTCCAGACGCCGCGCTGGACCTTGCAAAACATGATAGACTGCAAGTGCTTTTCGTGCTGGTCCAGCTATTCTAACCAACTGTGTTGCTGGTTTGAAGTGAGCGGAGGTTTGTTCAACGCGCCATATCTCATTATACGCTAAAGCTTAGAGTTCAGAGATTGTAACTGGTTACGTGGGGGCATATTGCTGGGTTCGTGTGCGCCCTTTTAGTTATAAATTTTATTCTTAAAACGCCCTGTATGCTGAGCGCATTTGCCGGTGTATGCACATATAATCATGCGCTTCAGTGTTCACTGTTCCCTCATAGACGTCTTACAGGAGGTTTTCTTCGACACCGTGGCTCAAGAAACTGTGCTTAGTAACGTAGCTACACTGGACCAACGAGCAGTACCGGTGCGTCGACCGCACTCTGTCCTGCTGATTTGTGCCGTTTCATGGAAATACGCGAGGGTGTCCGGTCCTGGGTGATGTCTGCGAGCCCAACCGCAGGGTGCGTCGAAAGCTCCTTTGGTGTTCCTTCTAGCCGGTCATGCACTTTTTCTGTTGAGGTTAATTTCATAAGGAAATTATTAGGAATGACTGGAATTTAGAAACGTATTAGGGGACAGCAATGACACAGCCGAGTTCTTTCTTCAATTCCTTTCATTTGACAGAACTGAAGAGGAAGAAGGAGCAACAAAGGAAGCGATGGAGACTTATAAAGAAGTAAGATGAGGAATTGATCGCTAAGTGTAAACTTCGTATTTGGCTACAGACGGACGGACGGGCGGGTGAGCGGGCGGCCAGGCAAGCGGGTGGGCGGACGGGAAGGCAAGCAAGGCAGGCAAGGCAGGCAAGGCAAGGCAGGCAAGGCAGGCAAGGCAGGCAAGGCAGGCAAGGCAGGCAAGGCAGGCAAGGCAGGCAGGCAAGGCAGGCAAGGCAGGCAAGGCAGGCAAGGCAGGCAAGGCAGGCAAGGCCGGGCAAGGCAAGGCAAGGCAAGGCAAGGCAAGGCAAGGCAAGGCAGGCAAGGCAGGCAAGGCAGGCAAGGCAGGCAAGGCCGGGCAAGGCAAGGCAAGGCAAGGCAAGGCAAGGCAGGCAAGGCAGGCAAGGCAGGCAAGGCAGGCAAGGCCGGGCAAGGCAAGGCAAGGCAAGGCAAGGCAAGGCAAGGCAAGGCAAGGCAAGGCAAGGCAGGCGGCTCTTCTAGGGTGAGATGCTTGGGAAAAGGGTCTTGACCACAGTTGCCGTGACGGATCAGAGATAAGTTCCGCCGTCAAGCAACCCTAAATCCGCCTCGTGCGGTAGAAGCCCAACTTGTAGCCATTTTTCTCAAGGTGGCCAGGGTTCATGCAAAGACCCATTTCCCAAGCATTCCACCCTAAAGAAGCCGAGCACCCGGCAGGGGAAAGCTTGTACCCATTGTATCACCAGTGGGTACCCAGCAGCACTGGGAATCGAACCCCGCACCTCCCGCGTGCGAGGCAGAGGCTCAAACCGACCGACCGACCGACCAATGGGCACTGAATATTGAATACAACACCGCTTGAAATGAATAATGGATGTGTCTAGCGTTTACTCTTTTCTCGACAAACAGATGCTGATTGTTCGCCTTCTGAGTTCGGCAGCGGAATCAGCTAAAACCACTCAGAAGATGCGAGTTTGGCGCTTCCTCTCTTTCCTGCGCTTTGCTTTACTCGGCAACCTAATTGCGCATTTAACCTAATCCGAACACATTACCGAACCAGCCACTGGAAGAGAAGGAAGTGGCGGCATCCTTACCGAAGCCTGCGCTATGAAACTTCCCTTTCCACCCGGCACTGAGGGCTTCGGAGAGGACCCTTCAACGTACGCGGCCGTGCCTCTCCGGTGAGGATCACTGTTGACATTCCAGGTTAGGCGGCCAATTAATCTCCCAACGGAAGACCCGGGTCCCCTACGCGTTAGCTCAGACCGGGCTTATAATGGGCGTGCGGGCTTCATCAGGCTGGTGGAGACTTGAGCTCAGGCTATACTTATTTATTCTTTTTTTTCTGCTCCTCCTTCATTTTATTCGTTTGCTTATTTATCGGTTTGTTTGGCAGACTTGCTAAAGGAAGCCAAATGGGTTAAACCGGTCGCCGAGCACACGCCCGGTAGCAATCTAATTTGAAAGTTTTCGCCGGTGGGCGTTTAGGGCGCGTAATTACTTACCGGCTGATGAGAAACGAGGCAATGAGCGACTCGCTTGCAAACTATGCAAATGGCCGAATGAAACAGGTTAGCCTTAGTCCCAAGGTAGAGTAAAGTACTCGGATGCTAGAGTCGGAATTGCGTCCGGTTGTCACGCTTATACTCAGGCACAGAAAAGCGATGCTTGGAATACCTATTTGTGCTACATTGTAGTTGATCATTGCAGGCGAGATTTTAATCTCGTGGTGCAAGAATGAGCAGAAAAATTCGCACCGCCTCTATAAGAAACAAACTTTGCATAAAAAAAGAAAACAAACTTGAGCGGTAGTTTTCGCTGTGCCAGGATTGTTAAAGCTAGTATTCTGCATAGAAACCCGGGGATAGGAGAGCGATTAGCAAAGATACTTGAAAATATCTAGAGCGGCTGCACAGCCACCATTGTTCTTTGCAGGGAAAGTGGCAAAATACCAATCAGGAAGTGCATCACACGAGAAGGCGCTATCTCTGCGGTACTGTAAACCACGCGTTTATGGGAGGTATTCAGAGAGCTAGATTAGGAAGAGTTGGGGATAAGCTATTGGAGAATACGAAGCCAAATCTCGGATTTCCTGATTACATTGCATTGTGAAGTAAATCAGGCCGAATTGCAAATTATCATTGAGTACCTGGTCAGGCAAAGCAGGACGGCAATTCCAAAAATTAACTTTAATTAATGTAAAGTATTATTAGACGCTCTAGGAAGGGAACAATAGTTTACATAGGCAGCAAGCATTGGAAGTGGTTAGAGAATGAATTTACTGAGGACAGATAGTTACAACCATTGGAGACCACGAAAGTGAAATAAATTGGAGAATAAGAACGGGGTGGAGTGTATTTCGCAGGTACGCTCAACTGATAAATGGAATCTTATCGATATCCATCAAGAGGAGTCTATATAGCATTTGTATCTTACCGGTACTCATCTATGGGGCAGAGGCGTGGAGGCTAACGAAAAGGGTTGTTTTTAAGCTGAGCAAAACGCAGTGGGCTATGGAAGAGAAATAATAGCTCTAAAATTCGGAGACAAAAAGAGAGCAGAATTGGTTAGGAGACACGGGTTAATGTTATCTTAGTCAATATCAAATAGCAGAAATACAGAAGTGAGCAGAAATATATGAAATTTGATTTTTTTTTAATTTGCTTTTTCACACAAAAATTTGAACGTGTCATTTAAAGGAAGGTTCTATCAGACTTTTTACACAGCAGCAACGAATATGTATCATCATATTAGGCACGATTCTCTACTGAAACGTTCCATATCAGCCGCTCATTTAGAGTTAAGGGAACATGGAGTCCATATGTTATAGAAAATTATAGGGAAACCAATATGCTTTTTAAACGTTTTCCGTACGGTCTGCGTATACATTCTGTGCAGCTTCTATGCGAGTTTTGTATTGTGCGCATGACTTAACATGGAGATCGTATGCTTCCATATGTGTCATCTACATTGTCTATATTGGTTCTTTATGTTACATATGAACTCCACATGAGCCATATGAAAAACATGTGGCCTTATTCGACTAGTCACATGGACCTTTTCAGTAGTTTGCTCCCACAGCAAATTTACTGAAGAACTGATTTCTGCAAAGCGTGAATGTTGCGGCAGTAATATGTTTTTTTAATTAAAAAATCACGCACCAATTAATAATAATAATAATAATTGGTTTGTTTTTTGGGGAAAGGAAATGGCGCAGTATCTGTCTCATATATCATTGGACACCTGAACCGCGCCGTAAGGGAAGGGATAAGAGAGGGAGTGAAAGAAGAAAGGAAGAATTAGGTGCCGTAGTGGAGGGCTCCGGAATAATTTCGACCACCTGGGGATCTTTAACATGCACTGACATCGCACAGCACACGGGCGCCTTAGCGTTTTTCCTCCATAAAAACGCAGCCGCCGCGGTCGGGTTCGAACCCAGGAACTCCGGATCAGTAGTCGAGCGCCCTAACCACTGAGCCACCGCGGCGGGTACGCACCAATTTCAAGAACGCATTTTTACAATATGCTAACACCCTGAATACGTTAGACACGAAACCCTTTGCGTCGGTCACTGCTTGACGCTGCCGAGGCATAGAATCTAGAAAGATCTGAATAAACTTCTAGACTTTATTTCTCCATTCTTACACAAGCTGGTCGAATTTCTCGTCGGAATTGTTGGTTTTTTTCTTTTGTCTCTGGGTCGGGCGCTAAATATCTGCATACATGCACAATCGAATTAATGCCAATAGACCGGCTTGAACCTATAATAAGGCCCACTTTCATTTTCTTCATCCAATTTTCCTGCGCACCACACGTGGTAATTTCAACTTAAAAAAGTTGAAAATTTTGGAATGTTCGCTTCCAGTTAAGGGTGGTGCAGTTTTGTGAATAACCACCGTACTCACAAATGTGTTGCCACGCGTTTGAAGGCAATAAACAGAGAGACCAAAAAGGGCGTTTTCTTTTTCTGGTGAAATCAACGGAAGCGCAGTTACAACGTCACAAGAAAAGGGCAACACAAGTGTCAACTCGCCCCACAGGCTGTAATTCTGAGGCATCCCGTCAGATCTCAAGACCGGCTGATGCTCTTTAAACTGTCGAATAAATGATGATGATTATCTACCTTTTTCCGATTATACATGTATTCTGCAACGTGTCTTCTCAGGCAATAAAGAAGAGAAGTGGTCGTGCTGTACAGGTTAGTATATTCAGTTATAGATATCCGCCATACTGATAGGAACCCTGGTTACAGCATTTAGATTTTTTGCCGTTTCTTTTTACTTTTTCTACTTTCCTAGATTACATGGCAGTAATCAAATAGCTCAAATTTTTTTCTATTCTATCCCAGCGTTTATTTCCCCCGGGGAATTCACGAATATTTGAGACGGGTGTGGCACTTGTCTGCACATATTCCTGCACATATTATATGTGCTCTTATGGCATATGTCGGCACGTGCGGCACATATCCACAAAACGCTTATATGCGGGACAGGTATGTCACATGTATACAAGATATTTCGGTAGATTTTGAGAAGAGAGACGAAAAGTACGGCATGATGACGACACTGCAGACAAAGCTGATAAGCTAACATGCGCAGGAAGATTGGAGGAACACCGCGTTAGACTCGCAAAGAGAGCGTAACCAGCCTAATCGCAGAGTTGGCGTCTTGTTTAGGAAACTTTTGAAGAACACTGCGTGAATTTCGCGCTGAAAGAGCCACTTCCTTCCTTCTGCGCCGAACATTCAGAAAACAACGTAGGCTCTACAGAAACACCTCTGCAAGCCAAAACTGCAAAGCGATTGCGAAGCAACGGATTCAGAGGGAACAGCAGGAGAAACTACTAGAAGAGGAATGTTCATGTAGTACACCGAGGCGAGGTGATCGGTCAAGCGCCCCCACTTCTCCATTTCCTCTTTCAGTCTTCACTCTTTCTCTCTGCACAACGGTGCTCTGCTTCATGTTTGCGCTGGAACCATTTCCACTCTCTCAGCCTCTTTTTTTCTTCTCTCTGTCTTTTCATTTTACTTTCCTCGACACCCAGGAAACAGATGACGCCGCCGCTCGCGAGAGACATTGTGGTGAGGATCGCAATCGCCGCCAGGCTTTCCGGAACGCTGACTTCTGCCTCGCAGGCCGGTCTCGTTGTTGTCCTCAAGGGATGGCTCGCTCGTATTGTGCTTTGGATTTGACTCCTTCTGGCACGCTTCAAGCTGGGCCTTGTCTTACGGCAAAGAGCCAGAGAGGCATAAAGAACGGTTGTATATGAACAGTGTCAGGGGCTACATATGCACTGTAGACGAGTGGCAAGACAGAAGTGAGAAGGAATGGAAGAAAGAAGGCAATTAAAAAAGCAGGAGGGAGAGGCTAGCTAGCTATAGGTAAGCGTGCCGCGTTCGTCTTTAGTATTCTATCCTGGCTTTGGCCCAGGATTTGACTTCAATTTCTTCTGGTCCGCTTCTTCTCGCTCAGTTCGTTACAGAATGGCAGAGAGAATGCAGGCTTGCATTACCAAGCCTGGCTAAGGGATGGCTGGGTGAAAGGCGTAGATGGAAGTTTGTGAGAGGGGTTTCGGGATTGAAAAATGGACGCCGAGACTTGGCCTTCGGGCCTTCCACAACGCCTACCGCGTCTACGCCTTGTGAACGGAGAATTTACGTTCCCGGCCTAGTGTGGTGTCGCCCCGAGAAAAATAGAAGCGAGAGAATCGATTGGTGGTAGGGCTGCAGTGGAGAAGCGTGAAATATTACTGCCAGAGCCATTTGTAGTACAAAGCATAGGCTGTGACGCGCCGTAACTTTGCGGCTATGATAGCCGGTTGGCAAGGAGAAGATAGCCTACGCGTGCACTGCAAGCACCGACGCAATTCTTCGTTTGTGGTAGGGTCATAATATGTCCTGCTTTTGCAGCAACCTCGTGTCTTGAGCTGAAAACACCCCACAGTCTTCATATGAACTGTGTCAACACCCTGTTTGCTCATTTTGTTGCACGAATGCCTTGTTTTATTACGAATAGAAGATTTAGTCGCATTTGCAAATCACTGCCCAATTTTAAATTTCTTAATAATATGAATTATTACAGTGTCTTACACCTTGACTACAAAATTTATTTGCAGCATTGTCAGTTGTGCTTGTGTAAATCGCACAAATGGGGCAGCAACGTGGGCATACAGGATAATTTCGTCGACCGCATTATGCCCAGCATCCGGTATAACAATCAAGGTATTGTCTTACCTTGTGCTTTTTCCAACTAACCAATAGAGTTAGCTATCAAATAGTGTTGCCTCAATTACATCATTTCTTTCTTCAAATCAGCACATTGAGGCACTGAACTTTAACATACAATAACTAATAAACAGCTACTTCGGCACATTTTTCTGCAGCTTATGACAGTAATATATAATATATCCGACCAGATTTTTTTTCCTTCGCGCTTTTCTATATGTGCTGGAGAATACTTCAGAAGCGTTCCGCTTTCTAATTTAAGGACCCTTCCTTCACACAACTCCTCAGCAAACTTTTGATGTCCGCCACTCACTAAATTACATTCGCATACCAAATAACTATCAAACAAGAGGCAACAGGGAAAGGAAGCATCATTCTTTAGAGTGCGCATTAGTTATTCTATTCGCACCAGCAATGTAACTAAGTAGTAATTACTCTCAGAGTTGTTCCATAGCGCTAATTTACGTGCACCTCTTCGCATGTTCTTGAGTGCTACCGATTAAAGAATTCAGACGGGCCTATAGCATTACTTTATTGGCTCTCGAGTGTTACGCGTCGTATTTTTTATCTTTAGAATATTTCGAGAATCACTCTGGGCCTGAACATGTTACGAGGCCTGCATATCGAGTAAATACGAAGAACCTACATGAGCTGTTGCACTCCTGAATAGAGAGATATTTTCTGTGATTTTCTCTGCTCTCAACCCTTGTCAAAAGATCGTTCTATACTGAGATTATTCCTCATCCTTCAAGGTCGTCCTAAATAGCCTTGGTGTTAGTTGTTCGGTATTCTTGGTGTCGGGAAAACTTTCCTAAAAAACCCTTTCAGAGCTGTGTTGCTCTAAAGGGGATAATATGCATCTTGTGCATGATCTAAAAATCAACACGTTGTGCATTGTACTTTTTACTATACAGTGAGTTTGTATAATTCGGCTTATCGCACGTAGTGTTTTAGAGTGACAAGCCGCAAAAAGTTTTGTGAGTATTTTCCAGCTAGAAGGCCCTAGATGCGCTAAAGTTCCCTTGCGGCCATTGGCAAACATGTGGCTTGTTATTGGTTTGCATATATGCCCTACTGAAACATCACATACGAGTCGCTCGTATGGAAATATTGGAGAAATGGAGTTCATATGATATGGAAGAATATACTGAGATCCATACGTTCTCTGTGTGGAGTCCATAAACTTTCCATTGAACTTCCATAACATGTGCATGACGTCATGCGGGGTCCGTAATATTCCATACGCGCTTTCCATAACGTCCACACCGTCTCCATCTCCATACACTCCATACTGATTCCTCATGATTCATGTGGAAATACATATTATTATGAGACTCGGGTTATGAAAACTTTCACTAGGGTGAATAATTATTAATTGAAGGATAATGAATCTTTCGTTAACTGTCGTACGCATGACGGGCTTCCAGTTGGCTTTCATACGAATAAAATGGCTTCCGTCAATTAAGTCCTTATGCCAAAAGCACGTTTTTTTTTTATACTGAAGCCATTGCCCACAGTGACATCGTAGTGGCTATGGCGGTATGGAATAAGCAGATGGTCGCAGTTTCTGACCACAACATAGCCCCGAAATTTGGTCTAGGTGATATACAAAAGCGATCATCTATTCAAGTTAAGATGCCTTTCTATGTGTCTCTATTGGTTGCAGTTGACCCACTGCACTCCTTAATCGAGAATCTCAAAACGCAGTATTGGTGAAACAGGTGAACATCCAGCAGTTCCGCTAGAATGGCACCGACTTTCAAGCGCAACAACAACAACAACAACAAAAAAGAGAGTACTAGCGACTGAAAATGGCTTTGTCACTGCTTTCGCTTTCTTGGCGTAAAGATTTATGAAATACTCTTAATCTGGCCTGCATACAACGGCATGGCGAAATGCCTCGTTGGTTGGGACCTGCGTCCATCATATCTTAAAGTCTCCTTTGTGTCTGAGGCACAATCCGCACTGGGCTGTTTCCCAACCCCTTGAAGCTCTTACACGGCAACACACGTCGTGCAATGCTGCACCCTGACAGGGGTTGTTTCATAAACTTCCCTTGCATCAAAGAGGGCTTGAAAAAAGATTCTTAGAACCAGAAGGGTTGCGTCACGGTCAGCATTTACTACTCCGAGCTTGTTGCTATAGTAAGTGCAGGTTGTGAAACATTGTAATGACGCGCAGCCACTACTGCGCTCATTAACGTGCCCGCCGGATCAGCCACCGTATATAGCAGCGTCCACGTGTCATCAATCTTTCCACGGGCAGTGGGCAGAAGAAAAATGCCGATTACAACACGAAGTCTAGACGACACTGTCGAGCTTCATCAGAGCAGGCTATTCACTATAACAGCTCACCTCCACAAGCTCACAGCCATGCTCGAGTGCTCTGCGCAGGCATACTGGCGCTAATGGGCCTGTGAACTCTTGCATTTCAAGTGGCCTATGCAGTAAGCTTAACTTCCCTCTTTCCGTTCCTGCTTTGCGAGCACCAGAAAGTAAAGAGCATTGGTTAAGAGGAAAGGCTTAAAAGAATTCTCTAGAATACGGCCCTGTGCCTTTTTTTCGGACAATAAAACAGAAGCCGTAACTTTTCATTAGGCGAAACTATGCAATGTCGCAAATCTTCTTTACGCAGTCGCAACTAAAGTGATGGTTTTCCATTCGCCATTTACCCTGCTTGTTAGCTTCTCTGTTTTTCATAATTACAAATAAGGATATTCACGTCGTTAGGCGTGGAGAGTTCATTCCCCTTTCGTCCTTGTTGCCGTGTCAACGACCTCTTTCACAAAGTTCGGTTTGATAAGTTTTAATGTCTCCAAATTTAGACCAGGAAGCAGCTATATTCCGCCTATGAAAGAAGAACTGAGCCGACAGCAGGACAACTAGAGACAAATAAACTCAAAGCGTTATAGGAAGCAGTGAGCATAACTCAGGCTTGCGAAACTACGCTTGACAGCTTAAATTGTGTCGTCGAGCTATAGTGAGCTCACATAGGAAAGGCGCGTTACACGATACCACTACTCCCTTCATAGCAATCTCTACCATCTTGTGGTGTTGATCTTGTTTTGCGTGTCCCCTTCCGGGACAATTCATTGTTGTGCGCCTAAAGAAAGCAGCATCGCACACAGTTAATATATCGCTCCGCATGTAGCTTGAAAGACGCCAGATAAGTCGAAGAACGAACTGCGTCCTTGGGACACCAGCTTTGCCGAAGAATTTCGTGGTGGCCTTTTAAAGCTATTCTGGATTGAACCCATTGACATTTAGGGCACTGCGCGGAAACCGCAGGCAATCACACCATTACCAGGAACTTGTAGTTTAAGCTACGAAGCCTCTTGCGTAGGGTAATGCACGGCCGCATAGCGCTTCTCTCAGTCAGCTCCGTGTATTTGTAAAGTCGAAAAGAAAACTTGTCGCGATCGCTCTGTGCTGGATCCAGAAACAAATCGAGTCAAAGCAACGCTTAGAAGAGGGACGGATATCAGTACATGGTCTTGGGCCCCGCTGTTTTCGGAGCAAATTATCGCTCTCCGCTGCAACTGCAGTCGACTTCCGCACCGCGCCACAAACTTTGTTCCTTCCTTTACTTTGTTCTCATTCTTGCTTTCCCGCGCATTAAAGTTTATAGATAAGGCGGCTGACCGGACCGCACGTCAGCTTTCCATGCTGCCTGGCGTGTCGTTGCAAATCTTTTTTTGTTTGTTTCCCAGCCCCTCTTTCTGACTTCCGGCTGCAGCCACAGCAGACCAGGCGCTGCAGCTTCTGCGTGGAGCGATGCGAGTTCCAAACTCGCAAGTCCCGCAGAGTTAGCGCACTAAACGAGACGTTGAAAGGCTGGGTACTCGGGCGGCTGTCGTGATGGGATGGTGCGGCGAGACAATAATGGCCTCAGCCGTCGGCCGCTAGCAGACATGAGTGATTGTGGTCGTCATCGTCCTCAGCTCGCGCTGTCAGAGCGGCAGCGCTTGACGTTGGCGGACGTTGCTGTCTAGTGCGCGTCGAGTTATTGGGGGGGGGGGGGGGGGGGGTACCGTGACAGTGGTTGTCCTGTATTTGCTATTCGCATTCACTTCCTGTCGTCATTTACCGTTTTTTTTTCCGTAACTGTTATTTACAAACGCAAACGATAACATGCAGCTGAAAGGATTTTGTGTCCAGGACTTTGTAATACAACCTTTGTCCTTAAAGTTTCGAGACTGATTTACTTTTCTCTAGAAATCATTCCCCACAACAAATGTTGGTGCGTATGTGTAGCGCCATCTTTTCGGGCTAACCTGAGATATTTATGTCATTTGCTGTGGCAGCCGCTAGATGGCACTGCATGTAGAAAAATGCGTTGTCACTAGTCGTCTGCGCATTCTACTGTGAGTGAATGTGGAGAGATAGACGTCCACCTCGAACAGCGTATATGCAGCAATGAAGGAACGGCCGGGACAATTTGAACGTGAAGGGCAAAACTATGATATATAGTTGAGAAAAATTAAATAACTGGTTTATCCCGTCAGCACTTTGATGGTTGGTGTGGGAGAGTGATAACGCCTGTTTGTATTTCTTTACTTCCCATTTTCATATTTTTGTGCGCGCGTTCCAATTCTTCCGTGAACTTTGATTCTTGATTATAGGAAGGAAGAAGAAACTTGATGTTGCCTTGAAGCGATATAAGAAAGTGGCTTGAGGGCTTTGAAGTATGATGACATAGACTCCGGAGTCTTAATGTTTTGATGGCTTCTCCGATGCGTATTGTGTATGACAAAAGTTACCATCCTAGAAGCAAAATAGGAGAGTTGGTAACAAGTCAAGCGAAATCTCCGCCAATAGCTTAATAACAGGGAAAAAAGGAAGATACGGGAGAAACTGAATCGGGAGGCAAGATGGGTAACATGTAAATCAGATCAACGTCAATTTCTTTGTTCAAGCAGCAAGTGACGTGTCTGGGTTACATGCAAAGTAAGTTTTTCTTCAAAGATTGCTCTTTCAAACTTCAGGGCAGTCATGCGAGCATATATTATTGAATGCGTGTATAAGCAGTGACATGAGTGAAACAAGTCACTTTCTTAATGAGAGTCGCAACAGTTGCGAGTTCCTTTCTTCACGGCACTCCTTCACACGTCCATCCATAGTGAGACCATCCCTTATAAGTGTTCTATAGACGTTCTATAGACTTCTGATAGACTTTATTGCCTTCCGATAGATATTTCTTTTTCTCTATTTATAGTCTACAGACTATCTATAGACAAAATTCTACTAAAAGCGTGTAGCCAAAAATCGATAGATAATCTATAGACTGTCTATTGAATTTGTATTGCCTACAGACAGTACTCTGGGATTTGTCTATAGAGAGTCTATGTACTTCATACACAGAGGTCTATGAACAGCCTAAAGACTGTCTAAAGAATTTTTGAAAGCGTTATCTGACCCTATCCTTGTTCGCAGCCTAACCTAATGTTTTGCTCTAACGCTAATGAATTACTTTGCCAGAATCTGTTTCTGTGCTTCCCCACTCATTTACATATTCATGTAAGTCAGCCTTACCGACTCTAGACTGCTGCCATTCTTCGTCTTTTCGCTCATCTCCCGGTGTAAGGCATTTCTCATGCTGCGGGTAAGGCTAGATAAGAGAAAACTCGGCCCGCTTGTCTGGGCAGTTTCGAAAATGAATAATTAACGGCGGTTCAAAGAGGATATACTTTATTTCATTTGGCAAACAGCTCGACAAAAGATAAAGGGCGAAACTTGGAATTTAATTACGCTGAGGGGAGCGCCGAGGATGGGCCCGTCATAGGAAAAATGTCGATGCTACCGTGTGCGGGAATGGCACAGGACTCGGCCCACCAGGTCACGTGGAATTCCTTAAAATTTCATACGCGAAACGGAATCAGTAATCTCATCAGCCGTTTTTGTTGGTGCTCGTTGTTTTATTTGCTGCTTTCTTGGTTCCCCCCCCCCCCCCCCCCCTGCGCGCTTGAACAATCATACAAATGAGTTGTGGTGAGAACAGCTTTTGTTAAGTTATTAATAACACAACGACAAGGTTTAAAATAATAATGGCCACGTAGACAACAGAAGAAATAGAGATAAGAAGGAAACCTTTTTATGCCTTATGAGAGGAGCTACGTTCATGGCTTTTGCCCCGTTCAATTAACGTAGTTGTAATGGTCGTTTCATGGGTGTAATAAACACCATCTGGTTTTTCAAAGTATGGGTCACAGTCAGCGACAAAATAAAGGTGAAAATAAGCAGAGCTGCAACTGCGAACTCAGTGAACTGATTCACGAGCGAAGATTTAATTCACGTGTGCAACCGGAACACACGAATACATGAGCACATGTGTGAGGACATGAAAAGACTGGCTGTTTGGTACGAGCAGACGCTTACAGGTTGAACGCACCCTAGCCGGCCGTTACTATTGCGAACGCTTGCCATTAAAATGTAAGACCTCCCTATAAGTTTAACTTGGAGGAGCAAAAAGAACGCGTAATGCTGAGATTTGGGCGAGTTGGTAAGCATTCATGGTGGGTGAACAGCCAATATCTGGACTTGTACATGGCTAGGTTGTTTACCACCTTTTGTCGTTTTTTCTGTTTTGTTATTTTATTGTTTACGTTCACTATATATTACCGCTTTTCGTTCTTCAATAAACTCAATTGCTAGTCAGCGCTTGTCTTACCTTTGTCCCGCCTTTGTTGCGCTGTTCACCCACCATGAATAACGTGTAACTTTGCTACGGCTTGCCACAGCCGTACGCGGTGTACAAAAGCAAACGCCAAAAACGTGATCGTCGATCCACATATTTCATATATGCGTGAAGTACGCCTCTGTGTACGCCTCTGTTACGAGTTACAAGTAACTGATTACTTGTAATCAATAATATTTTCTTGAAATTTGCAGTTAATCAATTACTTCTTCCTACGATTACCTTCCGGATCATTAAATTACTTTTTCTGTAATTTATTAGCGATAATCAGTTTTTTTTTCTACGAAGAAGTTGTAACCAATGGCACAGCTTCGAGAACCCGAACTGATGGCACACACTGGCACTAGCGAGGATGTTTCCTTCGTGAAAGAGAAACAACAGACCGGCTGCTGAGAAGCAAAGACAGTGATTATGTCTGGGCCACAACAGGATCACCACCGTTTTCTACGGTAGCTCACGCTTCGCGAAATCTCCGGCGACCGCTTCGCGGGGACCTCGCAACCCGTCAGATGGAGTCGCAACTTACCTTCCCACCCACTATAGCGTTTACCTCGCACTACACTCTATTCGGAGGCTTCCACACAAAGCGCGAAGCAGCAACGAAGGGCGACGTTTCATATAGGACATGGACACTAGCATCGAATGATTGCGCAACTGAGAGCTGGTGCTCAAGCGTTCACACGCTACAATACCGCTCTTCCTTACACCGCATACAAAGAGAGAGAATTCAGTGTAGCTGCTGATGTCTCCACCAAGAAATTTGGGGAATTTAGCGGCAACATCCAAAACCATCTTTTCTTGAAAATTAGTGATGACGAAACATCAAGCTGCACTAGTTTACTGTAGTCTGTACAGATTTTGGTTATGGCTATAAAAATTGGGAGTTTCTGTAATTGTTCAGTTACTTTTCTTGGGGCTGTAATTGACCAATGTTGTCAGTTACATTCCAGATGGTTTAATTGCTATTGCAATCGGGGACTTATTTTGTGTAACGTTTACAAGGTCGGCTGTCACTCAAACAAAAGGAGTCTAGATAACGAACTCAGTCGAAACTGTTTCTACTGCATACTCGTCCGCATACCAAAGTACCGGTTTCTCATTTCCCTCACCGTATTCGCCAATATTGTCTAAAGGAAGCAATTGTTCTAAACACCCATGGCACCGGCTAGCCAAACAGCAACCGCTTTCACGGTATCCAGGACAGCATGCGAAATCCCGAACCAGCTACCAGTATCGACGACAGCACCAACCAACAGAGAACAAGGGTCGTCATGTTTGCGTTCAACCCTGTTTTGTGGCGAATCAGGCAGTTTTTTCTTTTTCTTTTCTTTAGTTCTTCGCAACCCCCGCCGAATAACGCGGTTATTGGCTTCTGGCCCACAGCCTACAACCAGCCGCGCTCGTTTCGATCGGCGTGGCCTGGCCTGGCTTACGACTTGGCTGCTGAGCAAAGGCGCGAGATATTTTCGCGGCCCTGCAGCCTTCTAGCCGCGATACTAGAGGCGGGTATTTTGCTGTCCTCGACAACATGCGAGAAAAGCATGTGCGAAAAGCTCTGGAATAAAATGCAAGTTGGCGAGGAAACGAATCAAATAACGGAGAAAACCGAGACAGAAGAGAAAGGAGGCCGCAGGCACGTTTTCAGAAAGGAACAAGTGGAGCACGGGAAAAACAGGGGAAGGAGAAAGGGTACTTGGGGATAAGGAGGAGAGAAAAGGAGGCTCTGGAAAGGTTATCGTGCGCGCTTGAAACAAAAGCAGCTGACGCCGAGTCTTCGCCTCCACTCCCTCGACAGGCGAACGCTTAAGGAGCATGGTGTCGCGCAACTTCGAACGTGTAGCATGTGAATGCCAGCCTGTCTGAGAGCAAGGCGCTGATATTGCATTCCTCAGGCTTTCTTCGACGCCACTACGGGCGTCAAAAAGAGGAAGAATTGTGGACCGTAAAAGCAGGGCAGAAAGACATCGCTTTCCTCCTCTCTCCTGGCTCTCTGGGGCCCGCGAAGGTACCTGCGAGCAGCCAACACAAGTGCAGCACTGTTCTTCGGAGAGGGAAAGTTGTAAGTTGCGTCGCAATTTGGTTTGCAGGTATTTACCACTCGCTGTCGGGAGCTAAAGGGAAGGAAACCCGCGCATCCCAATCCATGCTGTTCCGTCGACGCAAAGCAGTGTTCACTGGTACCAGAATTCAACCTCGAAAGTCACCCCATGGCATCTTTCCACGCCGTGATCATGCTGTCAAAGTGAAACGCGTGAACTGTCATTCATCGGCTTACGCCAATTCATTCATTCCCAGTACTATCATTGAATGAAATAGTTTACCGTCAGTCATCGCCAGAGAAACTGACAGCATAAAATTTAAAGAGTTTCTTAGCTGTGACGGAAATATGTAAAATTTGCTGTTTTTGTTTGTTCATTTTTTGTGTTATGTCTTATGTTTTAATGTTGTTTTTGTTGTTGTACTGCACTTTTTATTGAAATGTGTCGCGTTCATTAATGACTGTACCCCCCCCCCCCCCCTATATAATACCCTCTCCTGGAGGGCCTTTAGGGGCAACGTGAATAAATAAAAAAAATTGAGAAATCGTCGCTGTTTTTTTTTTTTCGGCCCCGTTGTGACCCATACCAGCGCCTGGTGTGTTGAGGTAAAATGCAAAACTTTTGCAGGTGCTTTATCTTTCTTCACTACTGGTCGATATATGGTCGAGGATTTTTTATAGTTAGAGCAATAGTGAGCGAATCTGCGAAAGAAATATTATCTTTATGTCCGGTTTCTTTCATTCAATAAGTTGGCTATTTGTTGATGCGTGGCAAGCGCCTGTGTGGCTTTAGTTGACGCAGGGTGTGCGCATATACAAAACCGCCCCCTCAAGGAAGTCTTTATGAACCACATGTGGGCATGCCTTCCAGCCAGTCGAATAAAATTTTTCAGAATCGCCTGTGGTTCTCTCTCTGTGTTACATAACTCGCAGCCCACCGGAGAGTAGTAGTCCACCGGTTCGCGGACGCTGGACTGTGTGTTCAATATTTTGCAACTTAGCCGAGAAAGCCATAATATCTTTTTATGATTCATATCTATGACCCATGAGTGCCTTAAAGCAGAATTTTGCAGTTTCGCTCTGGACAAGTGAGCGCGTGCACCTAACCGGAGTCAGTGCCATGATCCACAGTAGCTCTTGAGAAGAGTGTAAGGCATCCACGGCCGCCGTATTTATGTTGCAGTCATACTCGCGTCATCAGAGCATGTGGAGCGAGAAGCATATTAGCTCCATCTTTATAGAATTAATTTTTCCATAAAATTTTCGTGTCCGTCTTGACTTCACATAACATGTTATTTTAGTTCGTCATTTGGTTTTGATCTTATTATACGGCTGAACGCGAGAGAAAATTTCCATCCAATTGGCACAACAAAAAGCATCAAAGCACGCTGTTACCGTTTCCCTGGCAAGGTTACCTGAAATGCCTGACTGCACATTATCCTAACTAATCGTGCCGTTTGACTGCAGCGGTGTCCAAGTAATTGAGCATCCGCTTTGCATGCGGGAGGTGTGGGGTTCTAACCCCAGTGCCGCCGGGTACCCACCGGTGACACAATGGGTACAAGCTTTTCCTTGCCTGGTGCTCGGCTTATTCATGGTGAAATGCTTGGGAAATGGGTCTTTGACCCGACCTTGAGCAAACGAAAAATACCTTGTGCCATGGCGCTCTTTGGCCGTAGATGCCCTTGCGCCATAAAAATTCACTACCATCATAATCGTGCCATTTATCATGACACCTTTCTAGAATTTTTAGGCTCATACACTGCTTTCGAGTTGAGAGTGCGGCGCTGTTTTTATTTTATCTTTATTTTTGCGCAGATATAGTTACGACTGATGTTGGCTTCAAAACACTGCTTTTTTGCTGTTCAATTTCAAAGCATTGTACGCCTTATTTCTGCTTGCGTATTATGGGCTGCTAGTGGCCTCCATCAGCCGCGCTGCGCTCTTTCTTTACCTTTGTAATGTCCACTGATCGAGCGTCCGAAGCATTTGAATTAAGTAAATAACATGAGTTGTATCCTGCCAGAATTTATTTATGCCTCTCAGCTCGGTATCTACAAGAAATGCTTGGATTTAGCTTGAGAACTGAGCAGCGAGCTGAGGAATGGAAAATGATAGTGGTAACGTTCACGGAAAAGAAACCATAGCGTAGATTTGAGAATTAACGAGACTCAATGATGATCTAGGGAATGTCAAAGCGAAAAGACTTTTTAGGGTATGTAGTGACGAGGGCGGGTAACCGTGATACAACATAGTCAAAAAGCAGATCTGGAATAACGAGAGTGAACCCGAAACCGGAAGGGAGTCAGATGGGGAGAGGAGATAACGAAATTCAATGGAGGAGTGTGCCGCTGCTGCAGCATAGCGCGGCGATCTGTTATAAAAATCGTCTATAAACTGTTTATAGACTTTTTATAGACACTATAGCCTTCCTATAGATAATCCGTTTTGTCTATACATTGTCTATAGACTGTCTATGGACAATAGTCTACTAAAAGTGTGTGCCCATAAATTTATAGATTGTCTATAGACTGTCTATGAGATTTGTATTGCCTCTAGACTGTTCTATAGAGTTTGTCTATAGGAAGTCTATAGACTTTACAGACAGAAGTCTATGGACAGTCTATAGACTGTCTGAAGAAATTTTGGTTAGAGTTGGGATGTGAATAAAAGATTCTGTAGTCTTGCCGTGGACGCAACCAGGCTACTGCTGCGGGTTATTATCATCGTTATGGTGACGACTGGAATGGAAATGAACAAAGTGTTCTTTCTAAACTGAGATAGACTGCTGTTGCTATAACACAGCTGTTATAGCATAACATTGTAAAATTTCAGAGGACGTAGTATATTAAGGAAAGAGATAGAGAGTCTATGATTGGGAAGATGCGTAGATAACCGGACAGCACATGTAGGAAGGAGTTTGGAACATAGCGAAATGACGCTGTTTTGTGTGTGCAGGGTTGCCGTAATGAATGATTCATTGTGCAGCTGAGGACCACCCACACCTTCACTAGGAGCGCATCGGCGAGCTGTAACCCTCTGCAGAAATCCTGGAATGAAAGTTGCGCGGAACTTGCGAAGAGGAATCTATAAACCATGTAAGCACCTAACGAGGAAAGGGAGAAAAAAAAGTTTAGCGCTAGTGATGCACAGAAGTGAACACAACACACTTCACGATCCTAACTTGACAGCCTTTGTTTGAATCTTCTGTTGCGAGCAGTGCAGTTTCTGAAGAACACGGGCGCTCCAAAAGACCATGATATTGCATGAGAACTGCACATTTAGAAGAAGTTTCGAGTTTCCTAGGTTTGCGAAAAAAGAATTAAGACGAACGTCTACCACAGTGAAGCCGTGCCGCAACAAAGCAGGGCTTCTGAGCTAATTGTCCGAAGATAACAAATTGCTCTTGGAATTCAAGCTAATAAGCACCGTGAATAAATAGAAGAATAAATTTAAACAGACATAGTTATGAAAGCCGGAACGTTGTTCTGAATGACAGGGGCTACTTTTGCCGTGCCACAAGAGTTTAATGTTATTATGTAGTTGCATATCTACAGGGTTCCATGGGGCTTTAAAGTAGTGGTCTGTGAGGAATGCATGCTCAGCGCCAGATACATATTGAAGATATATGGGTCGATATTTTCTCTCCGGCTCGCAAAATCTAAGAGGTGCACACGCATTTTAAGTTTACTTGAGGTGATAGCTGTAGCTGCCAAGAGCAAATAAGAACAAATTATTGAGATAAGATCGACGGGTCAAAGGATGTGGTTTGATGGGGCTACGCAATGTTTTCACTGTTTATATCACCTTGACATCGTCGTGCGGCAAAGCAAGGCGGCTTTTACAGATACTGCTGGATTTAGTCCAAAACAACTGCGAACATACTTTGTGAAAATGTAATCTGTATTTATTCTTATGTCATCTGAGAAAATGTCTGTCATCACTGTACTCTTTTTTTTTGCATTCATTCATTATTGATAAACATTCTGTTATCTTATTTCTGCTGTGTTGCTCTCATGCATACGCTGTATAATTTCTTTTCTATTTATTTATTGACGACCGCTACTGTATTGTTCATTAATTGTTATTTCGTTTTGTCTGCTGCTGCCATGTAATGGTTTCCTGGGCCTTCGTCAAGCTGTTCGTACAGCTTTTAGCCCAGGTGACCATCCAGATACTTTCTGGAGAATAAAATATGATTTGATTTGATTTGATATGCATAGGCTCCAAAACCCCTTTATGTGCTTGTGAAGCTGGGTTGGGAAATTAGAGTGAGAGGGCGTAATACGGGTAGTCTTGTTTGGACGAGAAGGAGGGAGAGAGAACGCGTATAAAGAGAGGGTGAATCTCAGCTACTTTACCACGAAACCGCAAATAAACAAGAGCTGATAACACAAATCACTGCCGTTGTGATTCTGGACACGGCACAACGCAATTAAACGCTTCCGTGCGCAATTGGGGATTGCTCGACCTGACCTCTCTGGAGGGCTTCTCCTGGTCGACTCACCTCGCTATGAAGAGTAGTACAACAGCAAAAAAAAAAAAGGAAAAACGGAGGGCAATATAAAGAAATAGGATAGGAAAGTAGTAAAGATAGCTTCTTATTTCATGTTCTACACGTTATACACAGAGAAAAAGGATCGCTGGAGAAAGCAATAGAGATCAGCAAATGAGTCTACGTCACAGACACAAAAATAAAAGCAGTTCGGTGGAAAAGCGCGCGGAAGCACTCTGTCCTCTCCTCGTGTTCTAGCGAGGAAAAGTTTGTGAACGGAACGAGAAGGAAAAAAAGGCGTTTCGGGAATTCGACGTGACCAGCATGTAGACTGCGGTGGATGCCGGCCGTGCAATTGGAGGCAAACGAACAAATAGAAAGGAGAAATTTCAGGCAGCTTTAGATGGCGACGTATCCAGATGTGAGCCAGGTGCACGGCGCTATTTCTCTTCCCTTAGCTGATGGGCAGGTTGGGAGAGTGAGCCGCAAAAAAAAAGGGGGGGGGGGTGCAACCACAGCGTTCCCATTACCAAAAACTTCCCTTTAATTCGCTTTTTGCTCAACGTATCTACTGTTTATGGTTTTATGTACTGCAGTTTTCTTCCGCGATAATATTAGCCGAGTAGGCCCGCTGAGCTAAACTCGAGTTCTTTCTCTTTCCTGATCTACTCTATTTCATTCGTACGTAGAATCTACTTCTCTCTCTTTTTTTCTTCTTTTTGTTACATCCCATGCGCTCCCATTATGTCACGGGATATCCTATATTTGCAACTTGTCTGATTTCCATGAAGTTCGTTTGTGTGCCGTATGTAATTGTTTTATCTATTTTCATTCGTTGCTCTAGCGTCCTAACAAATCACCTCACCTTTCTTCGCACATTTTTTTTTTCCAGCTCACTACGAGGCTGCGACTGTTCTCCATAGAATGTCTTTCTGCTGTTCGCCTCTCTGGATGCCCTCCGCGCTGACAAAATTAATGCTTTCACACGTCGCGAAGCAGACGACACCCGCAAATGGGAGCGGTGGCGGAACGGAAAATAGATGTAAATATAAGTGGTAGATAGATCGAAATAGAGAAGAAAGGAAGAAAGTGGTGCGGCCACTGCCATCAGCCGCAACAGTCCGCAGCGATCAATCAAAATGGCGCGTGGCTTTGGGAGATACTCCATTCTAGCTGTCGTCATTAGGGTTAAATAAAGATAAAGTCTCCCTCTGTGAGTTCTTGGCGCCTCAGCGTCAATACGTGTTCCTGACTCGAGTGACCCGTGTCTAGGTTTGATCGCGGGTTCACTTTTAAGAGTAAAGTGCAAGGTTTTCTAGAGGTCGAAGAAGTACAAGACCGGAGCTTGTATCTTTCATGGGCTCATTTTTTTGTCCTGGTTTCTAAGGACTCTTCTGGCAATAAAACGAAGAAAAAATAGCTAAGGAAATATTTCTTTTTCTTTCTATCATCACGTCTTTAAATGGAGTTTGACGTGGTGTGCGAGTGTTGTTAGTAGCGTTTTTCATTATTTAAAAGGCGAGAAGGCAACCCAGAGATTCAATTTGCTTTGAAAATAGTGATTTTCAAACGGTTCAGCTGTTAGGCCTAGTATAGTTCCAAAGCTACAAAATTTTTTCGGCTGGTAAAAACAACAAAGTGGTGTTAGGTCATTGTACCTTACGGTTGGCATGCTTGTTATGTTTTCATGGGGGAACGAAATGATATTACTACTTGACATAAGGAAACAGAAGAATGAAGTGTTTCTAGGAAAATTCGGTCCCGCGATTAATAGTTCGAATACGGCCAGTACACAGCCAGTGCTCAGGTATTAGGTCAACGAAAGCGAGCTAAGCTTTTGGTGGGAGCAAAATCTCCTGAAATTTACAATTGGTCTTAACCATGTAAAAATGTTTAACGTGTGTCTGGACCGTATATTCAAGATTGTATTCAAGGCAGGGATACAATCGAGCACCGCTTTTCGCAAATGGCCACCTCAGTGTATAGCTGAAGCCATGCAATCAGTCCTAAAGCATTAAGCTTTTCTGCATAGAAGAAGCCACCTGACATTCTCACAAAAGAACCGCTAAAGGGGCGTAAAACTAGCATTTCTAAAACAGTCTGTCTGGCTTCCTCATCGCCGATAATATTCGTGTACCCATGAGTTCTGCCGAAGAAAACATGCAGGGAAACAATTCAGAACAGTATTAGGTTATAGACATAACAGTGGCACCATAAAGCAGCAAGAAGAAAACACAGCACTCTAACATCGAACGCCAGTACTAGGGACGATAGAAATGGGACAAAACATGGGCAAGTTGACACCGGGACACCTGAAGCCAAAACCTGAGCCACCAGGCGCAGGCAACTCAAAATTCACAAGCTGAAAGCAGAGCCGCCCTTTTCAACTGCGAGCGAAGAAATAACGTATAACACCGTTCGCTTCCACAAGCTATCAAGAATAAACAAGGCATTACAGCAAGCGTGAATAGTCTCTGTTTTGACGCACTTTTGTTGAGAGCACGGGCAGTCTGGAATTCTTGCTGCCTTGGTTTCTCTTTGAGAGCACGAGGTTTCTGTTGAAGAACCAATAAAATTCAAAATACGACGAGAACTATGGAATAACTCGCTCTATCCAAACTTGTTTTTTTGCCTAGTTAGGTGTTCGTTCGGCCTCTGACAACCTCTGACTTTAGGTCTCGGCGAAACGAATTTCACTCAGTGAATCGTTAGCGTCAGTTCAAAACAAAAAGTTTTGAATTAATGTCGAGTATATGCCTAGTGCTTTTAACGTACTCTAAAATCGCGGTGTATTAGCTGTTATTCATTTTCCTTCAATTAAAATGCGTCCATCAATATCAGTACCCAACCCCCGATCTAGGGCTGAGCAGTCGAACGCTGTAGACACTGAGCCGATGTAAAAGTCTTGGCCAAAGTCTTAAGGCCGCAGCCTTCAGCTCTAGCGAAATGAATGTTCCTAGAATGATTCGTGTAGGGGATAATTCAAAACACAAGTTAAGCAGGAAGCTTCTCTACCGCAAGAAGAAACCTTCTGCTAACATTTCAAGGCCATTCGATCTTTAATAGTGCCGTAAAGGCTCTGTTATGCGCCTGAAGCGAAAAGCCTTTGGCCTTAAGACTTTTGACCCAGAGTGTGCATTTGTGCCCTTAACAAAACGCTGCTGGAGGCCGGGCGAGCTTTCGTTCGCTGATATTTACAATAGCCTTCGGGTTGAAGGAGAGCACAAAGTGCGCTTTTGACATGCAAATGACGTCTTCAGTGAATACGAAGAGTTCACTTTTAACAGGATTTTTCCAGAGAGAAGCGAACAAAATGGGTGTCGTAAACTGTTACATTCTGCAAACTCATGAGTTGCAGGGCATCTCTCAAGATGCATAGCATGAAACAGAGGTTAATTGAGGATGAGACACCGACGATAAGAATATAAAGAGATGGGATACAGGCGTAGCATAAAAACATTAGGAACAAACTATTAAGTAACTGAACGTGAGAAGCTAGAAATACGCCCGCATCCCACCTATCACTAATGAAAGTGGGTGCTCTAGGACGTCATCTTAAGTTTATGCCCAAAGGCGGCCAAGCGCGAGAGCGCTTTACGTAAGCTGCGTTTCATACCTCAGTCTATTCGCAGCATAAAGTTCAAGAACCAGTCAGTACGTTGTACTCGTACCAAAGTGGCCCACTAGGATCTGCTCTGGTTTCTGAGGTGAAGGCTAAGTTTGCTGACAATCGATGTTTATGAAATCGCTGATGGCGCACTTTCGACCTTTGGCTATGAGCATGAAACTGTCACAGATTCAGCTAAAATCGTATGCCTTCATTATCCTATATTCTCCTCAATACCCACATTACTCGTGCCATAATAAGTCCAGTCACCTCAGCTTGCCGCATATAAATTTCCTGCTTGTGGCTGCTGCTCTCATAACCGAATACTGCTGCGACAAAGTTCTCTATTATTGCACCGATTTTTGAAACCACCGTGATTACACTCTACTACAAGAAGTTGCCGATACAGCATTTGTACGTAATAAGGCAACCAACGCTTTACTCATGGACGGTTTACGCAACAGACTGCCAAAGCGGAAATTTATTACATGAGACAGAAACGCCGCCAGGTGAAGGAATACAACAGGCAAACCGATACAATGAAAGAACGATGGAGAAAAAAAAAGGTTTGCACACAACGTTATAAATTGCTGAAGACAGAGCTAGAGAAAAGAGTAGGGGATTAAGGCACTGATGCACGTTAATACATAATACGCTATACAATAGGTGGAGTAGTTAAGCTAGAAAATAAAAAAAAACGAAAGGAGAAAAACTTGGTCCTAGGATGCACTAAAACTAAGCCATCCAGCAGATATGTGACAAATACCTGTTGACTAATGTAGACTAATACACGTGAATTTATAGGAAAAAAGGCCAAGTTTATGCCCTAAATTAAGTTCCAACGATCAAAAATAGTTTGGTTTCGTTTTATAGGGTTTAACGTACCAAAGCAACTAAGGCTACAAAGGACGCCGTAGTGAAGGGCTCCGGAAATTTCGACCACCTGGGGTTCTTTAACGTGCACTGACATTGCACAGTACATGGACCTCTAGAATTTCACCTCCGTCGAAATTCGACCACCGCGGCCGGGGTAGGCCATCAAAAATGGATATTTGCGTCGACTAAAGGGTAGTTTATACTTTTGTGAAAAAAAAAAATAAGTTACTCTCGATTGAGCATTGATCCATTCAACGAAGTTCTAAACCCCTCAGTAGTTCGTTTTCACAATACCATCGAAGCGCCAACTAAGGAATCTTTTTTAACTTTTATGTTACCGATGAAACTTGCGTAATACTGTGGAAGAGCTTTAAACGCCGCTCACAGTGAAGTCGCAAATAATAATAATAATTGGTTTTTTGGGGAAAGAAAATGGCGCAGTATCTGTCTCATATCTTTGGACACCTGAACCGCGCCGTAAGGGAAGGGATAAAGGAGGGAGTGAAAGAAGAAAGGAAGAATAGGTGCCGTAGTGGAGGTCTCCGGAATAATTTCGACCACCTGGGGATCTTTAACGTGCACTGACATCGCACAGCACACGGGCGCCTTAACGTTTTTCCTCCATAAAAACGCAGTCGCCGCGGTCGGGTTCGAACCCGGGAACTCCGGATCAGTAGTCGAGCGCCCTATCCACTGAGCCACCGCGGCGGGGCAAGAAGTCGCAACGCCGTTACGATTTTCTAGGGACCACCTTGTTTTTCAGTAGTTACAGTGTGCGTACATTATAAGGACATTCATATTATATAAATAAGTGGCTATAGCCTCTGGTATGTCACCTGGCATCAAAGTTACCACAGTCATTGGTGCGTGCACTTTGGAGATGGAGGCTGAAGTGCGTCTGGCATTTTCTTGCCCTAGCTAGACTGTGGCGCGAGGCACACCCGGGATGAGAACCAAAGAAAATGGAAAGACAGGTATTGAGAGACCTAATTAATGCTGCTGGATAATTAAAACTAAGATCGTGTTGGGCCGCGTTCTTCAGTTAAAACTATCGCACCTTAAATATGTATATTATTTGTGATTTGAAAGACGTTTCACGCAACAATAGCAAAGCTTCGATTTTAACGCTGCGCAATTCGTCGGGCAAAAAAAAATGTAATTGAAAAGAAATCTGTGCATGAGGCATGCTATATATTGTGCTACGCTGAACGATGAAATAAGAAGAAACAGAAAAGCACAAGGAAATTAAGATACTCTGTAATTTTCCAGTTTGTTTACTCCTACTGTCTTTAGCTCGCTTTGATATTGCTGCACTTTTATGGTGGTAATTCACCTACTATATTAGGAATTCAGCTGCAAAGCTCATTGGAGGGATTTAGGAGCGGCCTCTGTTTTTACAGTGGGCCCAGTTTAGGTGATGATTATTATTATGTACAGTGGAATGAAATGTTTAAAATGATTACATCAGACACTAAGGCGGTGGTTGGAGGTCTTACGCTTTGTCCTCTAGTAAACTTACGGACTCACGAACTCCAAGAAGAGAGTGGCTGGAGAGAGGAGGGAGAGTGAAAGAGAGCACTGTTGAGTCAACTCTTCGCCCGAAGTGGCGGATGGCTTTCTGAGGGGTTAAACGAACACTAATCGCCCAGACCTCGCACCCCCTCAGCCAATTAAATGAAGACTGCTGGCGGCTCTGCGGGGTCTCATTGAAGCTCTGTCACCGCTCTCTTCTCTCTAAGCCGCCTAAATGCCAATTGACTCCGGCTTCCTTCTGTGACAGACGGAAGTCTGGGGATTGCACTGGAATATATATCACTCACAAAGACACCGCGACGCCTGGTGGAGCGCCGATTAGGCGACGGCAACAGTCCGACGGAATGAATTATGATGGAAGAGTTTTAGAGAAGGCACGAGCAGCTCATGGTATTGTGGCCGTTATTCGTTCATTCCAGGATTTTGTATAAACTTGCTATCTTTCACAAAACCTTGTGAACAGATGCGGAGTACGAAGCAGGTTCTGCGATTTTGCAGAGGTTATAATTGCTAGTTAACCGATGAATGTAGTGAAGCTGGATTGATGTCACGCTAAATAAAATTTATTTCCACCCTTTTTCCTGAGTTCATTCAGTATATGAATTGGAGTTCCAGAAAAAGAAGGAACCAGATTCAGAAGAAGAGGTCTTAAAATAAATATTGTCAGGAAGATCTTCTAGAAAGCACACGAAAGGGGAGGGAGGGGCAAGGATGCCGAAAATATAAATCGCTCTATTAAATCTCTGGTGCCCAAAAAAATATAGACCATACCGATCCAAAAACTTCCAGCAGCTACCACACACTGGCGAAACGCAGTTTTTATGCTGAAGAGATATGCAATCTCTACTGCACACTCCTAATTTCATGATGTTTCAGTATTAAAACAACAAATAATTAGCCGGTGGGTCAACTGGAAATTGAATTAAACACTTCGAATGAACGACAAGTTTTTTCCACAATTCAACTCTTTCAAGTAGGCTATCAACATGAACAAGTGAAATCAACGTAAAACGAAACTTGAAAAGAACTGCTTGGTTTGGGCGAGTTCGTATATTGCTTGTTTTCAAAGCAGTCAGTGGAGAAACATATCACAGTTACACGTCTCCTTCCCTGTGGAGTCTCTTGAGTTAAAGCTCAACACTCCCCCCCCCCCCCTCACACACACACACAAAAAAAAAGGTTAATAGAACGATCGATAGAAGAAACGAAAAACCATGAAGGTAAGTTTGTTTTAATAAAAGCTCCTGTAGAAAGCTTCACGTTTCTTGGCAAACGCGTCGCTGATCGCTTTCCGCACTCCAGCTGCTACCAGGAAGCTTAGTGGCCACGCTATAAGCGGCAAGCGCTAGTTTCCGTAACAAAAAACTACGCTCCTATCATGCTGCAACAGCCATCACATGTGACTAGAAGGGGATAGAATCTAATCTTGAGAAAATTGATGGGAACTCTATATTTTTAACGACAATCAGTTATTCCTGAAAACAGTTTATTCTGCCACCTTCTCTTGTGTACAAGGAAGGCGCTGGACATGCATTTAGAACTGGGTTCTCTTAAAAAAAAGTTTTGAAGCTGGTAGCAGTTGTACCACACGATGCTAAATAGTAACAGTAAACAGCTATTTATGACATGGTCTTCCGCACTGATCGAGTTGATGCGTCATAAGTATGAGGTAGCATCAAAGCAAACCACGATCAGTCAAGGCCATTCGTGATAAAGGGGCATCATAAAAACAGACCTACATTGATACGTTGGGATTTGAAGCTCCCTCGTTGGAAGTTATAATGGTCGATAGCTCATGACAAAATCTGCAAATTAGTTAAAATTGTATAGTGGCATGTGAATAAAACGCTTAGTAGGAAGCGATCGACTGCGCTGAGAATAAATTTTCTGCGCCGTTTTGCAAGTAAGAAAATAAAATATGCATAACTACATTAAAGAAAGGATGTTAGCCAAACTCAAATTCAAAAATAAGCATTGCCATTCGCACGCTGACCCGAACAAGGCATGGTTCAATTAAATGAGACCACAGACGAATCTAACACAGGCAGCTTGGCCGGTAAAAGCTCTGAAAGCAAGAATCACAAAAGAATCCATCGAAGCGAAGAAACAAAACATTCGTATAAGAGAGCTAGGAACAGTTTGTTTTTCTGTTCTTTGATCGGCGGATTGCGGCAGAAAAAAAAAGGTGTGCTTTTTCAACGTGCTCGTAATGCACAAGCAAGGAAGAGGAACAGAGCAAAAGCCAAAAATTTGGCTCTACAGTCCCCCCCCTCCCCCCCCCCCCCAACCGCCGACTTCATTCGCTCCAGCATAAAACACGAAACAACGCTTTTCTACTATAATAAGCCGCCGCTCAGAGGAACAAGTCAATCAAAGTCAGGATCCCACCATTACGACGGCGTTTCCGTCACACAAGCTGGCTCCCTACCCGCCGCGGTGGCTCATTGGTTAGGGCGCTCGGCTACTGATCCGGAATTCCCGCTTTCGAACCTGACCGCGCCGGCTGCGTTTTTATGGAGGAAAAACGCTAAGGCGCCCGTGTGCTGTGCGATGTCAGTGCACGTTAAAGATCCCCAGGTGGTCGAAATTATCCCGGAGCCCTACACTACGGAACCTCTTTATTCCTTTCTTCTTTCACTCCCCCCTTTATCGCTTCCCTTACGGCGCGGTTCAGATGTCCAACGATATATGAGACAGATACTTCGCCATTTTCTTTCCCCCCAAAACCAATTATTATTTATTTAGCGGGCTCCCTCCTCTCGAAGGAAGAGAAATAAAGCCAGCATAAAGTAAATAGCTCCCCTCACGACTGCAACTTTCTCGAGAGCCTCCATTGGGAAGCAGCGAGACGCACTATAGACACGTGCGATAGAAGGCGAGGCGAAGGCACCATTGAGGACTTCCGTCCATGTTTACCTAAAGCAATGCAGGCGACGGGCCGGAAAGGCAACGTTTGCGAAGCCCGTGTTGAGCAAATACTTCCGCCTCAGTTCGCTTCCGTATCCGGTCTGAAGCCGCCGCCGCCATCAGACACAGGCGCACAAAGCGTAAGCGTATATATAGGCGCATATCGCTTATATCCCCTGTCCCGATCAAACACACACAGACGCACATGGCCGTTGGTATACGGGGCGAGGACAGCCTACGTCTTCTCCGGCAAGATGGGCTCTCGGTGTGAGGGTTGGCCGCCGCCCGGACTTGCCTTCACCTCCTATCCAGAGGCCGCCAGGCGAGATAGACCTCAAGCTCGGTTTTGATGGCCTCTGGAGTGTGGACCTATTCTCTATGCCGCAGGGGCCGAAAGCTCCAACCACTCAACTTTGGTGCACTTCAAAGGAAGGCTGCGGCATAAATAGAAGCCTTTGCAGTTTGGAGGTGGAGCACTGGTTGGTCACCGCATCACATCACTGCGTGATTTCTCTTTCGCACGAAATGCGACGAGTTTAAAAGAAAGAAGAGGTTGTTTTCTAGACTAATGCTTCTTTAAGAGACAACTCGGAGGAGGAGGAGGAGGAGGAGGAGGAGGAGGAGGAGGAGGAGGAGGAGGAGGAGGAGGAGGAGAAAAGGCAGGGAGGTTAACCAAAAGAATAATCAGTTTGCTACCCTACAGGAGGGAAAGGGGTGTGGGGATAAGTAATGAAAGAGAAAGGAGAGTCACTCTGAAAATTCAGCGTTCGTAAAAGTCACAGCCTATCGTGCAGGCCAGAAGTTCGTAAGAATCGGAGCAGTGCATTGGAGGCCTTCACCGTCGACGATCGCCGCGGCCAGTGGCCGAGAATCTTCATTTCTGTCAGTGGCGCGGATCAAGACGCTCCAGAGCACGGCAGAGCGACTGCCTTTCGGCGCTGTAGGCAGGGCATTCACAAAGAATGTGGGCTATAGTCTCGTCATACCCGCAGATGGCACATTCAGGGCTATCAGCCATTCCGATTAAGAACGAGTAATTGCTGGTGAAAGCAACACCAAGACACAGGCGACACAGTTAAGTTTGTTAACATCGTGGTAGGCCGAATGAAAGCCGATGCTTCAGATCTGGGTCCCAGGCTTTTAAACGTGAACTGGAAAATTGGCCGGAATTCGACGCCGCAAGCGTTATGTCCCGCGCAAGAGCGCGAAGCCTGCCCGCTGCGTCTGATCTCGAAAAGTGGCTCGACACAAAATCCCCGTCGTGATGAGCAGTTTGCGCGACCTCATCCGCACGATGATTGCCTGCTATGCCGCCATGCCTTTGTAGCCATTGGTAGATAATGTCGTGCCGTTTATTTATGGCACAGTGATGTAGTTGTCAAATTTTCGCGACCAGTTGTTCGTGCACTCCACAGCGAAAAGAAGCTTGTAAGCCTTGGGGGGCAGCCTTTGAATCTGTGAAAATAGTCCACTGCTGAGGGCGCTGCTGATTGATGGGTTCAATGGCGACACGAAGAGCAGAGAGTTCTGCACCCGTTGAAGAAGCCTGGTGAGCTATCCTGACTCTAATTTCTGTAACCCTTACGGGGATGACCACGGAGTCTGAAGAACTAATAGGGTCCACTGAGCCGTCAGTGTAGACGTGCACCCGGTTTGCATGGTGCTCATGGAAATATTCAAGAGTGACTTGATTTAATCCTATCGGCGATAAATCGATCTTCTTCTTGATGCCACGTATTGAAAAAAGCACACGGGGATTGTGCAGGCTCCAAAGTGGCGAGGACGTTCTAGAGGCGGGTGTAAACTGGGACGGAAGAATGGCGCGATTTGCATCAATGGGATTTGTAAACAATGTGCGCGGTCTGGTAATAGGTAGACTAGCAAGATGGGGAGAAGGAACCTGGGATATGTGTCGAAAATGTGCCCTCAGTGCGTCAACTGTTAGGTAGGTATGAATTGGTGCTCCTGGGCGATGAGTACAGATGGGGCCGTAGAGGCGCATTTCAGCAATCCTAGGCAAGTCCGGAGAGCTTGAGCTTGAACGCATTGCAGACATCGTAAGTTTGTTTTTCGAATGTTTCGAAGCGTAGGGAGGCTGTAGCGAAGAAATCCCATGAATAAGGCGTTGTAGAGCTGCATCATCGACCGCACTGACGCTCCCCACTACTTTCCCCCAAGAAAGGCGACAACGTGAGAAATCGCTGTCAGTCTTTTTCATGTATGAAACATGGGGGGTCCATGATAGATTTCGGTCGATGATTTCTACCAGAAGCCGATGGCTCTTTGCGTAGGGTATTGCTGTGCCGTCTATGCATATGGTATAATGAGACATGTTTTTTGCGTGTAAAGGCCACAAGCGAGCACTTTTCGGTTGAAATCTGTAAGCCTTGCAGATGGAGGTAAGCCGCAAGAATACTTGACGCCTTTTTAAGTCTTGCTCGAACTTGTGGGCGCCTAACTCCAGCTGCTCAGATACAGATGTCATCCGCATAGATTGAGACTTGTGGTAGTATGTCGACTAAGCCGACAAGTGTAAGGTTGAACAGCGTTGGGCTAAGCACTCCAGCCTGCGGTACTCCACGGCAAGTGGAATGAGAAGTTGTTGGACCATCCTCAGTCTGTACAAAGAGATCTGTAACGCTATCTGTAGACAATTCGGCGTCTCAATATGACGTTAGGACGCGGTTCGTTGACTAGCGGAGTTAGGATGTGCCATAATGTCACCTTCTTAGCATCTATGGTGAAGGGCTGTATATGGCTAAGAAAACTTTCTGAGTCGCAGTTGTTCCTTATCTGCCTCCTGTACAAGCAAAGCCAAGGCTGCCTTCTGCTCTTGAGAGTCTACTGTCCGCTGGGAGCAGCGACATCGATTGTGTTACAATACTGCCTCAGTGATTCGTAACTTGTGAGCTGCATGTGTAGAGGGCGTTAAATCATATGGGTGCTGCTGATGAACACAATCGCTCCTCTGCGGTGCCCGACTTTCTTTCTTTAGACTGAAGCGACGGGTTATTCGAGAGTCCAGAATTAAGTAGAAGCTAGACATAAATTACCGCTTTTTCTTTTAACCACAAAATGATGTACTTTTATATAGCAGTGAAAATTAAAAACAAAAAAGCGGAAAGAACAGCACAGAAAATAAAAGAAGCAGGGTAGCCCGCGTTAAAGTTATCAAGTTTGGGCTTACGTGTCACGCAAAGACAAAGGCGCACCACAACAGTGAATTCTTTCCATAGTAAAGGACACCTTTTGTAATAAAGTTCTAGACAAAAAGAGCTCAATTTCTGTCTCCTAATGACAGTTGAAAGCATAAAAGCCGCCCTATAAAGATATAAGACGAAGTAGGCCCCATGTAGGCACAGACTGAAAGAAGAGTTTGAGGGTTAAAGTGGAGATTCCTAGCTCGCGTTTGATTCGCAAGCTAAAGTTGAATTCTCAATCTGCACAAAGACGGGGAAGAGATTTAATAAGCGATTTCAAAATTAACTTCTTTTATTTTTTGTTCTTAAAAAAGCCCCGACAAAGCGCTACCTTCTTTCATCTTAGAAGGCTGTGACCCTCCCGTCGAGTAAGCACTATTTATTTGAGCAATCTGATATCAGGGGATCAGAAACGCTTCGCCTTTTCGAGATAAGCAAGTAAGTATAAGTAAAGAGAAAAAGACATGCATAACGAATGCCCACAAAGTTCGAAGCTGACTTCATTTACTCGCCCACTGTGGAGCGAAAAATAGCCTGCCTGTAAGAAAAATAAAGGGGAGGGACGATTCTAAAGAGGGTTTTGGACGGAGCTTTGATTTAAGTTCGCCTTGCTACTTGTACTGTCTGCCTTGGCAATGGCTCGATCTTTGGCGTTTTCGTTTGACTGGAACGCGAAAACGAGCTTAGGAAGAGATACCAAGTGAATGTGAAGTCAAGATTTTTAGCGTTTACTCCTGATCTCTGCGTTTCAGATAAAAATGGATGGAAAGGAGTTACAAAGAAGGCTCAGCTGTTCTGCACGTGCCATATGAATGTGATTTCGTAGGACTATTAAAATGAGCATTTATAGCCATCAACACCTTTTTTATTCTTTTTTGGGGCTTCTTCATGCGAAGGTGAGGCGTTCAATATTTTAGCCTTCATATAATATTTATTTAGGAATAATTGAGAAGGTGTGCCAAAGGGCAGAATCGATCGTTTATTTCCTCTCTGAAAAACACAAAAAGGCTAATTTAAAAAACCGAGAGAGAAGGGGTAAATTGCCGTTGTACACATTCATTTTTCACCTTTCTAGCTTGTCGTGTTTTATCTAAAAGCAGATATGAACAGTTCGTTACGTTGGTATTAAAATATTTTATGTGTCTCAGAGAGAAAAGAAAACAGTTTACAGACTGCAAAAAGATGCAGCCAATTCTAGGAAGGACAATAGTAAGTGCAGGAATATCTCTCAGAGGCTGTGAAAACAACCGTAAACGAACAGCAATACGAAACCTCGCTACCTGAGTTCTTTTACCTGCTTAGGTAATAAAAGAGCCTGGCGTAGGTTTTAACTGAAAATATTTTGAGGCTGTGGACGGAGCGAGCTGTATTGCCGCTTGCAATTACCGCTGCCACTCCTCCGAAGACGAAGATGTGTGACGATGGTGATGATTATAATTTACAGATGAAGACGAAGGTCACGCACTGTTTAACGTGCAAAGCCACTCAGGCTATGATGGACGCCGTAGTGGAGGGCTCCAAAAATTTCGACCACCTGGGGTTATTTAACGCCGCCGCGGTGGCTCAGGGGTTCAGTTGCTCGTCTACTGAGCCACAGTACCAGGGTCCGATCCCGACCGCGGCGGCCGCGTTTCGATGGAGGCGAAACGCAACAGGCGCCCGTATGCTGTGCGATGTCAGTGCACGTTAAAGATCCCCAGGTGGCCGAAATCATTCTGGAGCTCTCCACTACAGCGCCTTTTTCTTCTTTCACTTTATGTCTTCCCTTACGACGCAGTTTAGGTGCCCACCGAGATAAGTGAGACAGTTATTGTGTCATTTCTTTTCCTGAAAACCAATTTTCTAATTTTTGTAACGTGCACTGACATCGCACAATACACGGGCTTCCAGCATTTTGCCTCCTTCGAAATTCGACTGCCGCCGCCGGAACCGAATCCGCGTCTTTCGGGTCAGGAGCCGAACACCATAACCATGGAGAAGAAGGAAAACTCATTCTTTGAGCTGCAATGGTTCCAGAACGCGAGCAAAGCTACGAAGGTTACGAAGCGTAACCAGGATCTGAGGGCATGTGGTAAGGCCAGAGGCCTGTGCCACTTGAAGTTGAAGATATTCAAAACCGTGTAACAACACAAAGTTTCCCCCAAGTGAGAGAGAAAAGTTTAAATGAAGTGCGCACAAAAAGAGAAGCTTAAGCAGCACGGCGGTATGCTGTGCCCTTTTCTGTCACTTTCAAAATGAATGGGAAAACGCGGGAATTGAAAAGTAGTAAGGAGGCTAGAGGAAGCAATATCCCCCCAGCCTCCCCGCCCTATTTCGCTTTCATCTCCGCGGGGCAGAAACAACACGAGGCCCCGACACTGAGTCAACAAATGTCCCAGAAAATAAGAAATAAAACGTACACGCTCTCAAACTTGGTCGATGAAAGCCGTGCGAGACAGAGTAAGAGGCTTAAAGAAAAGAAACGACTAGATAAAAAAAGAATAATAAACTAAATGACATAAAAGACAGAGATCCGCGCTGCTACGCGCGCCAGGTTTTCTCCGCCCAGTGTGGTTCGCCCCAACTCAACCAACTGGTTGTTTGGTTTACGTGACAGGGAAAATAACGAGCAGCCAGGAGATGTGTGCTCGAGACAAGCTACACGTAAGAAAACAGAATAGGGTCGTCACGCGACAGGCTGAACCATATGTGGGGCTCTCGTTCAACGACAGTACAGTTTCCCAGTTGTCCTCTTACCTTTGCTCTAACGTTGCGTCAGCCCGACGCTACACGTTAGGAAAACAACCACGCTGTCTGGGTTAAGATTTTGAGGTATAGTGGCTGGTTACGTCAAGTAAAGCTTAGTTCGAGAGGGCTTCATTTCAGAAGAGATGTGCCAGGAAAGTAAGGCGAAAACATTTGTTTGCTATAATTGCTTTAATGCACGTGTCCCGAAAAATCTTTCTTTATTCAATACTCCAAAAATTGTATAGGTCCAAACAGGGTGGGTTAAATGGCAACAAAACCATAATAACAAAACTAATGAACATCAAAGTGTGGCGAAAAGCAATAAATAATCATTCCAGTTGGTTACAGTGCCAGGAAAAAATGAAAAATTCAATAAATCGGTTCGCGCAAAATAGGGCTTCAGAGAACTACGATGATGATGGCACGTATGCCTCGACGTTGAAAGCGACAGATATAGAGAAGCGTTCATAGCTAGATCTGCACTACATTGCGAAAGCACTACATTTGTCCGACATTATTTGCACTACATTTGCACTACACTATTTGCCCTACATTACGAAAGCAACGACAATGAAGAGACAAAAGAAATTTATCTTCTTTTTCATTGTTTATTGATTTCATTGTTGTTGTTTCATTGCCTATGTATCGATTTTTTTAGTTTCAATATACAGTAAGTGAGCGCCCGACTCCGCTTTCAGCATGCTTTTAAAAGTATGTCAGCACATTCTTCCTGAATATGAAAAGCGCACGCCGCAACCTGCATTATGTGATAGGCACGTCATCCACAGGAGTTCGGATGGAGCTACAATTGAGCCATGCCACTCACAGAAGAAAAAATAAAGGAAAAGAGTGAAGGCACTTATTTAAAGGTATCATCCGTTTTTTTTAATTTTTTAAAATTTTATCATATTAATCATTTTTTTTTCCACCGAGCGGTGCCTGTTCACTTGGGCACGGCAGAGCGCTCGTCTTGTTCGTCCAAACCCGGTTGGGAGAGCGGCAATATGGCAACGTATGAGCCTAGTCGGGAGTTTTTTTTTATTATTTCGGGGGCTTTCTTTCAAAACCGAAAAAAAGGAACCACGTAGGAGGCACGTGGCTACAAAAAATTCGATCGTTTTTTCTTAACCACCTCTACAACTTGACGAAACGGACTGAGCGCTAGAGTGAGAATAAAAAAAAATTGGGTAGTTTTTTAGCTAAATATATTATATTGCGGAATTCAATAATACCCTGAGGAGCACCACACGACGATAAACAATATAACGCTGCTTTCACCCATCTTCGATACGCCACTTTTATTTAATCCTTAGTTCAAGTTACGGGAAGTAGCGGTAGTTCGAGGAAAACTGCATCCAAAATACAACCGAATGATAACGGTTTGATCGGCTCATTCATTTTCTTGTTTTTATAGTGACAGAAAGGAAAAAAACATAAGGTGTTTTAAAGTAGCAAAATATAGACGCATAATAATGATTGGTTTCTGGGGAAAGGAAATGGCGCAGTATCTGTCACGTATATCGTTGGGCACCCGAACCGCACCGTAAGAGAAGGGATAAAGGAGGGAATGAAAGAAAGGAAGAAAGAGGTGCCGTAGTGAAGGGCTCCAGAATAATTTCGACCACCTGGGGATCTTTAACGTGCACTGACATCGCAAAGCACACGGGGGCCTTAGCGTTTTGCCTCCATAAAAACGCAGCCGCCGCGGTCGGGTTCGAACCGGGAACTCCGGAGCAGTAGCCGAGCGGCCTAACCACTGAGCTACCGCGGCGGGTGTATAGACGCTTCACAGGTGTCTTTCAGTACACGTGATGAATAATCCATAATTTTTGTATTTCCCGCCAGCTAAGTGTGCCGGCAAGTACCGGTACGGAGCGCTCGACTATAAGTTGAGTAAAAAAATAAAAATAACAGGCATCCAGTTCGCCACCGCTCAACAATAGCAACACAAAGCAAAGTAAGAAACAGCAGAATTGATCAATGACGAACACTTTCACATTCAAAAGTCGCAACGAAATTTGTTCTGGCTGCTCAGAAGGGCTCGCTTGCGTTGAGAGAATTTTTTGATCCTAAAGAACGATATGACATAGCATCGGATTGCAGTGTCACACCAATATTCGGACGAGGAAATCAGAATTAGCGCACTACCGGCAAAGACATGATTCAGTTGTACTTATCTGTGCCTCTAGAGTTGAGGTTACGATAAAAATTCTATAATGAGAGTAATTCTCACCTGACGGTAAAAAAGGAACAAATAAATTTGCCCATTTGGGTGCCTGAAAGGTACGACCAGTCTCCAACTCACAGCTGAGGGAATTATATGAACGATAATCAAACTGGAGGCATGTTCAGGTTTATTTTATTGATCTCGAAGTGATTTAATTTAATAAAAATAAACAAGGAACGTATTGTGTTTCTGTTTTCGAAATATGTATCACATGCACAAACCTTACGCCTTTTTAAAAAAATTAGCATATTATCGTTTTTCTTTACCTTTTAAAGCTCGTTTTACCGACCCTCTAAAGTTTTGAAAACGTGAATTCAGAGATCCGGGAAGCTAATATAGGCGCGCGAGTCAATCTCTTACGAAAGCGAACCAGTGTGATTGAAAACGTAGCTTTGAGCTCCTGCTACTCGAAATAATCCGGTTATATAAATGGCGCACCTACTCCATTTCATCACGGTTTCCATCTCAAATGCTTGAAAGCGATTTATAATTTTCTTTGACAGCTAGTGAGCGAACTTCGCTATCAATTGGCTGCCCTGTGAACATTCCTGACGCACTGCGTTCATATTTTGGTGATTTTGAATGCCAACAACCCCATTACACTTAATTATGGCGGATTGTGAATATAAACTCTGACTGTCATATTTAGCAATCAGTCTAATGCCAGAAGCATCTGGACTGTGTTTACTTCACATTTTCAATTAGCAAGCTCTCTGAATTGTTCTCGTGAACTTTTTCTACTTTTTTTAGACTTAAGTGCGAAGCCTGATGGCTATATGAATATTCAGCCAGTTAATAAAAGATTCATCCCATTTGTCATGATGAAGAGCCTGCATAGCACCGCCTTAGGGGACCATTAAGCCTAGCAATAATTAACAACATCAATCTCTTTGTGGATAAAGTCCACGAAATGGAGCAAAACGTTTTTAGTTTGCACGGCTACCACCACGTGCTGCGTGGCGCTGAACGATCAAAATCGCCGCGGGAATATCGAAATTTTGATACATAATATTTTATATGACTTTCAGAAATAGTTGGTGTGAAAAATAGTGTCGTCCACCTCGGATGAATCATTGGCCATTGCAATGTCGCTTAAACATCTGTCTTTCCGCAAACCACAGATACTCATTCTGTCTAACTCCAAGTCTGCTCTATAGCGCCTGCAACGAGAGATTCCTGATTATAATTTTTGCGTCTGTGCTCTCTCCTGACTGAGGAAGCTGCAGTTGAAAGGACTTAGTTTTTTTTCCAGTGGCTACCATCTCACGTTGGAGTCGCTGGTAACAGGGCGGCATACCTCCTTGTTCAAATAGCCTGATCTTATCCATCTTCAGTGGCTGTGGCACAAGACGAGAACTTCGCTAGGCAGCTAATGTTGCAAAACTTTTGGGCACTTAGGCCACCTCTGCACCTGCCTTGCGTTACGCGAGGCTTCTGGCATGACAGAGCTGCACTCTTGTATTGGCTGCTCACGAACCGTGCCTATACGCCGGTATGGGTGCGTAAGATTCACGTCGCCACCTCACCTATGTGAGTACATTGTGATGTTGTGGGCGATCTGAACCATTCCGTTTTAGCGTGCCCGTGTATTTGTGCCGAGCGTGAGACACTCTTGGAAACTGGAATTTGAATGTCACGGGAATGTCCAGTGCCACAATCGCTGCTGATGATTTTAGTGCGCACTGGCCTTACAGAACAGGGGCAAAATGCAATCACTTAATTAAGTGACTGAGGCGGAGAAAGTGCCCAGAGGCAACCGTAAGGCTTGTTGCGCCTGTGCATTTATACACCCCCATCACGATCTGCCATAATAATCACCTTGTTCGTGCCGAATGTCCCGGGACTCGTTCATTTTATGACAATTACAAGTTGAAAATATTCCCACTGAGTCTCGCGATTTTCGTTACTTGCAGCCAACGCGTGGTGCTATGTGCTGAATGTCCGGGAAATTAGGGCATTGCCTAGGGCTAAGCAGAGCTCTCTAGTGTCATATACAGAAGGCGGGAGAGAACATTTTTGCATCGTGCTGTTAGAAACTGGAAACGGTAAAAAGCGCTGCAATGGCTTAGTGTATATTGCTTTTGGGCTTTTAGGCACACAGTCACATGATTCAGTCCTTGCCACATTTGGGTGGAGGAGAGATGAAAACCGCCCTTGCGCTGTACTGCATAAGTGCACCTTAAGAAGCCTAGGCGGTAAACATAAACAGAGAACCTTGCGAGAGGACAGCGACCCTTGCAGCACAAGACACTGGATCAACGGTGGGAATATATCAGCAACGCGTGGTCCTTTGTAGGACCGGTCTATGCTAATATCTTTCCAACACTGGGCCGATGCTCTTTGCTGCTTGGAGAAATCCTCTATTTCATCGCTTCTCTCATAGCTAAGTTTGGGAGTCCACATAAGACAATCAATGCGCTTTTTTTGCCATAACCCGTCTCCATTTTGACAATTTTGTTCAGCTATAGTAAGAAAGCTATGAATATAATGCATGCTTAAAAATTGTTCCTCTTGTTTTGATGGGCATTGTTTTTGCAGCTATTACTTCCTTACCAACATTATCAACCGTTCAGACCCCGCAACTCCAGTCAATGCCGTATCCTTTTACCCTCTCTATTTTTGTTAGCATGTTTTACAAGAAACTCATACGTTATTCAGTGCAAAATAATAGCCTCCTGGAGAAGCATTGAGGTCTCAAATAGCATAGAGCGGTGACCTGGTGATTTGAGCATCCTCCTCGCATGCGGGAGGTGCGGGGTTCGATCCCCAGTGCAGCCGGGCACCCACCGGTGATACAGTTGGTACAAGCTTTCCCTCTGGTCTGGTGCTTGGCTTCTTTAGGGTGAAACGCTTGGGAAGTGGGTCTTTGACCCCACATTGAGTAGAAGAAAAATACCTTGTGCCATGGCGGTCTTTGGCCACAGATTCCTTTTCGCCATAATTATACATCATCATCATCATCATCGTCTTCGTCGTCGTCAATATTTGCCGACACTTGCATCAGATATACCTTATTGTAGTCTACTATCGCGAAAATTGCGCAGCGTTGCTGCAATTCATACTGAAGTCATGTGGTCGCAGCCTGAATTCGTAAGCTGTTCATTCAAAGAATTAGGACGGGACAAACATCAGTATTATGTTTTGCATCACCGGTTGTTGTGAAGGCCAGCTCACAGCAGCCTGAGAACCCCCGAGTGCTGTTCCCTGCAATCGCGGTTGGGACTTATCTCGATGGCTAGCCAAGCGCATCTTCAGCTTCTGCGAGGTTTCGCCGGTGTACAGAATCATATCGCTTGGAAGCACTAGTACTCTTGAGGAGCTTTACGCACACACAGCCATTGAGAACAGTGGAGCTGAACAATCGAGGCGTCGGAGAACTTGGTTTTTCGGTGTCTATATGCATCAGCTAACCGCAACACTCGCCTATATTGAAGATAGAAACGTTTAAATCCTCCTGCCGATTAGTCGAACCTAGGAATAGTTTGTGTAATGCTGCGCAACAGTACTCATGAAGAGTCCAGGCGTTGCTTTTAAATCTCGTTCATTGAATGAAACAATAAAAAGTATGAAGTTCCCAAGTTCTTTTAAGGCTGCCCTATATAATCTTTATTTGTAGATTTTAGTGAGTTTTATTTTGTGTTCGTTTTCGTTGTCTTATTGCTGCCTGCCGTAAATGTTCTTTTTTTTTTCTGGGGGGGGGGGGGGGGGGAATTGTTTTTTCCCCTTTGCCTTCTCTTGCCTTATTTTGTGTTATGTTTTGTTCATTTTTCGCCGCGTTTTCATTTCTTTATTTTGCTTTTCTGCTGCACTGTATCTGACCCAATGTTGTCCTTCCCACTCCCCTCTTTAATGCCTTCGAGCTCTGAGGGTATTTGAGTAAATAAATAAATAAATAGATAAACATTTTGTGGTACTCGCTAACAAAGCGCCCAGCGTAGTGCCCCTAGACAAATACATTTAAAGAACGGAGCGACACTCAAGGTATTTGCGCCAGCTCGGAGGCCTCCTTAGCAGCAGCTGCTAATGCTACTAAGCCTACTTTCCGATTTCAGACACACGCCTGCCGGTCTCTTGCTCAGCTCGCGATGCCACTCCTAATCCAGCCTCCTGAAACTCGCCGCACACAGATGCAGTGGGACACGGCCACTGATTACGCCCGCGCCTGTGCGCATTTGTTACTCGAAGCGGGAAAACGTACGCTTGTAATCGCGTTTCCGAACCTTAACTCCGCGGGCGCCTCCGGAACAATGAGACGACGAGCACGACTGGCGGACTGCGAAACAGGTTGTTCCGAGTGGCGGAGTTAAAAGAACCGTAATTCCCGAGTTACTCGGCGCGTGGGCGCTTCTCACTCGCTGTTGTTTCCTATTCTGGCCAACTTGTGTGGCACCCGAAACGGAGTTTGCGCGCCAGTGCGCGCGCTATCCGCATGCGTGCTAGCCAGCCAACCAACCCTCATTTTGCGGGAGATTAGGAGCTGGGTTCCGGGGAGGCGCAAAGGCTGGCGTGCTTAGCCCTGCTTGCACAGCTGTTCTCGCTAGCTCTTCGCTAAGGAATGTAGAAACAGTGCAGACAAATCTTTATTTGTGTACATTTGTTTCTAGCACGATGCTTTGAAACTTGGGCACGCAGACAAAAAATTATGCGCCGTTAACTCGGCTCGAGGCGTGGAACGCTAGAAGGAAAGAGAGAACCATAATGTTTACACTAATTTTCAAACACTACTTCCTCGTCAGAGGCGGCAAGAAAGGAGCATGTTTTCTATTTTTTTTTTTCATTTGCGGTCTGGGGAGAACTTTTGGCGTAGGGGCGAGCATACCGTTGAGAAGCACGTATAACCAGCCTGCCTATAGGCAAGAAATGACGCGGTAGGAAACAAGAGAAATTTGGGTAAATGTACTGGGCGCGAATTTAGGCTGGTTAATTGGGGTTTAAATTAACAAAGCGACTCAGGCTATGAGGGACCTCGTAGTGAATAACTCCGGAAATTTTGACCACGTGGTTTTTTTTAACCTACACTGAAATCGCACAGTACACTGGCGTCTAATATTTCGCGTCCATCGAAATGCGACAGCCGCGGCCGTGATCGAACCCGCGTCTTTAGGGTCAACAGTCGAACACTATAACCAGTGAGAGACCGCGACGGCTACGAATTTAGGCATGGAACGAGAGGGACTGCTTGAGAAGTAACTTTTCACAAGAAAGTCGAAGTTCTGCGATCTTTAGAAAATGATGACAGTGAGAGTTATAAGTCGTTCCCTAACCACCCATTCAGAAAGGTAACTAATGAATTGTTTACTTTAGTAGATTGCAGCCAGCGTGTCCCGTACTGAGGGAGTGGTGCGGAGGGATTGGACACCCCGCCGGAAACGACGAAGTAAAGAACGCTTTTCATGCAAAGCAAAAGGGAAATGAGGCTGGTGAGGGTTAGGTAACTTCAGATCTGCTGAGGGCTGGGCTACAAATAGTCTACACCCTGTATAAAGCAATGCCGCACGACCTCTTGCGTGCGAGATTCTTAAAAGCACGGCAAATTTGTTTTATTCCACGAAGGCAAAGCCAATGTCTTGAAAAGCTGCGTACCGGTCAGCTTACTGCCCGTTGCGTGTTATTTATAAAGAAACTCACAATTGCGGTTAGAGCAGCCTTCGACTTCAGCGAACAACAGGACCAGGCTGGCTTTCGGAACGGGTACTCGAAAATAGGCTATACCCATATCGTCAGTCAGGTGAAAGATAAATATGCAGAACATAGGCAGTCCTTATTTATAATCCTAATGGACTGTAGGAAGTATTTGACAAACCTCAGCCGTCATGCAGACTCTGTGCAATCAGGGTGCAGAAGAGTCATATATGAAAGTGCCAGAAAATATCAACAGCGGCTGCACAGCTTACATAGCCGATCTTGCGTACGGCCGTATAATACCGATAAAGAAGGATGTCAGGAAGAAAGGCACGATCTTTCTAGTACAGCTCATCGCGTGTTTACGCGGAGTGTTTAGAACGGGAAAAGTGTAGGATAAACGTTAACGGAGAATTCTTCCGTAATCTCTCATTGGCGAATGAAATTGTTCTGCTAGCAACTAAGGGGAGGAATGGGCAGAGCTTGTAATGCGAAGACAATATGACCGATAGGGACTAAGGAGGACGAAGTGGATTCCAAGATGAGGCAAGCGTAGGAGGGGGCGTTGGCGAATCAGACAAGCGGAGAAGATTTGGTAGTTTTCAGGAATAAAACGGTCTCAGCTGGCGGAGGACAGGCTAGTTTGGAGGAATGTGAAATCCAGCTTTATCCTGCAGCGTACGTAGTTAGGCTATGATACTTAAGCCTGAACTTTGAGAGCGAGTGACGTAAGCTTTCTGACGTCATCTACTCTTTATTAGCGGCAGTGATGTGCCTAGGGCATAATAGAGTGTGTAATCTCTTTTCTTATGTTCCTTCAATTTTTCGAGGAATATTGTGCTAGATTATCTTCTTTTCTTTTTTTGCAACGCGAATTGCAGTCGATTCTTCACAGGAACCTAACTACCACCCACCGCCTAATAATCCTAATTCTTGCCGGCATCAAATTGTAAGAGTCGTTCTGGGTTATCATATTCTTACAAGATCAAAAGGTGGGTATTCGCACTCTTTACTGGGTAGTAGCAATAAAATCGTACTTCCAAGATTTGTTTTTCAAACCTCTCTTCGATACCGTAATGTCAGGTATGGTTGCATTCTACACAATGACTTTCAACGAGCGTTGCTGTGACTTATTCATTGTGGCCGCAAGTTTCTCGTTCGCACGCAGTGTGTCTGAGCTATTTTAATGTAGTTAGAGTTGGGTTTAGTAACTACGGTTGATAATGGGAAAAAGGAAATTGATTTCTCGATATTTAGTCATCTTCATTTTGCTTTGACACGGTTTCTTCATTTATAATTTTACCTTAGACGATAGAACGCACCTGAAGCAGTCTTTAGTAAGACTTTCTGACGGGCTAGTTGGTACATATTGATTTCTGAAGGCTGTGCGCTAAAAAAACGTTCACAGGAAAAAAGGGGGACCTTTGAACGTGAACGTTTCTTTAGCGCACAGCCTTCAGAACTGAAACAGTCGGAACACGCTATCGACTGTTAGCGGAAAGAATGTCCAACGCTTTCGCAGAACGAATATTAAGGAGTATCTTCGCTATATTTCAATAAATTTAAGCTGGCTAAAATCTAAGCATTGTGAAATTTAAATGGGTGACAAGCGAGCTTGAGTTCGACTAGATATGGTGTTACTTGAGAAGGTTCAGTCAACAGCACTCCGTTATCTGGCAAGAAGAACGATTATCACACGGCCTATCATTTTCGAGCCAGAAGACGTACTACTAAATTTTCTTGGGCAATTTACTGCATCGCACAGAAAGAATAGAACTGTACCATTATTAGCAGATAATAAATGTGCAGTCTATGCTTCTTATACGCCGTTTCACATTAGCGTGGCAGTTGACACAAAAATAAAAGGAGACATTAAGAATGGTGGCATTGTAGAGGTACCGCACAATACGGTAAAAAAAAAAGATTATATAGAGAGGCTTGGAACCTGTAACCTTGAAAAGTAACATATAAAAAACGCTTGAAAACAAACAAATTCCAGAAGGAAGAATGTTAAGAGGTTGCCGCGGCAACCGCGAAAAGATTGAGTAAAGAAGGTTGTTAAAATCCGCGTCAATGCGGTACGCACGTGTAACGGCCGTTGGGGAAAAGCAGGAGAGCTGTGTGTGTCACGCGAACGAAGGAGGCACGAAATTACCGCAAGCTCTCCATCTTTTTATGCGGTCCCTGGGAGATAAGAGAGATCAACAGAGATGATAAATTGTGGTTCTTAAGTGAATTTTTATGCCGCCGGCTGGTGAACGCTGTTTACCTGACGGCGTTTTAACGGAGGGGTGTTTTGGGGAGGCTCTTCAAAAAGCAGAGATTTAGCACAGCAGTGATTAATTGAAGCGAAGAAAATTTGCTCGAGGTAAAAAGGAACAGCATGCAAGACTCGTGCTAAAACAACAGGCTGTCTTTGAAAAGCTTGGTAGTTTCTACACCTGTGCCCAGGATATAAAAAAAATGAGCGCATCACTGCGGCAGGCAAAATATGAAAATATAAGGAACACATAGGCTCCGTCTTAAGGGTATCACGTGTTACGTTAATGGGTGAATGGCCATATATGTGCAATTGTTCATTCTCTACGTTCATAGGCACCTGGCAGTCCTCATACCACTCCTGGAGCAGTGGTGCAGTAGTTCAGTGATGCGCCACTGCTCTGCGATGGCAGGTGCTGAGACAGGTGGGGCTTGTGCAGTCCAGACTGCACTTTCCGAGCAATCCCTCGTGACCGATCAATAATTTACCAACCACCTGCCATAGTGGTCAGTTTGCTCCCAATCCGGTCGGCACGTAGTGATGACGCCGCTAGGACACGTGACCTAGGTGGCCCAGCTAGGTTGCTTCTCCGGCGATTTTTCACTCACAACGTCAACGTCGATGATGACGACGGTGTATTTTCCGCAGAATGGCAGCCTTAATATGTGCTGATCTGGCGCTGCTGCACCAGAAGAGCAGGAATCCCATGTTTCGTATAAACACCTTGGCTAATAATATTTTTCTTCTCAACAACTCGTTATCCTTGCGTGAATTAGCAGCCGATCATTCGGTTTGCTTGCCATCTGTAATTTGTGGTGTCGCAAGCGCGAGTTATCAGTGAACAAGGACGAAGAAAAATGAATTGGAAAGAACTGTTTTAAAATATCGGCCCCAGGTGTGAACCTCGTCTGTAAGCTCTGCTCTGTTCCCTTCGAGCGTGCAACGGCACATGGGCAGCCCACACACTGTCTTGCGTATTGAACAAAAAATAAATGGAATTGCTCTAAACTAACGAAAACCAATGTCCAGAATAGAGAGAACGGCTGATTAAACTCTAATTGAAAATTGAATAATAGCTACAAAATAGGCCAATTAGTATAATTTTGGGGTAAGGCCAACACCTCGCCTTATTTACGAACTAAAGCTCATTGCAGGGCAGTGGTGTTTTTTCATTAAAATAATAGTAAAAAGGAAGGAAAAGATTTTTGCTAGCCCCGGCATCTGCCATCCATACTGAAGCACCTGAGCTGGGGCAGCGAAAGTAAAGGATAGCAGGCAGAATGGAGAAATGAAATGAAAGAGGTGAACACTTCATTTGCGGTAAACAGAATCTGCTACTAGCTTATAAATTTAGGGACGCAGTTTTAGGCCTTCTTGTCGGCCGTTTGTCTTGATCTGCTTGGGTTGACCATTTTATTTAATGACCCCCTGACGCGATTACAGGCACATAGGAGCAGGCTGCTCTAAAACACTCAACTCTTCAATCCATTCAGAGGGTAAGTAGTACATTTAATGGTAGAACCAGTTAAGCGATGCAGCAGTTGTCCTTGCTGAAGCCTCATGGATGTGGCTGCTGTACAACAGCCCTATTGACAACAGTAACGTTGCCCAGCTTCCTGCGTCATACGCAGGATGCCTGAAGGCGTTTATCTTCAATAATGTCACACGCCTGTGCAGCTTTTTTGAGTTTCTGGTGTTGTTACTCTCTGCGTGTAAATTCGATCTTCTAGTGTAGTCAACATCGCTATCGCGTCGACGATATGTAGATAGTGGCGTCGTGAGGAACGCGGATTGCACACGGAGAGGAGACTGAGGATGAGGTGAGCGCAGTGAGAATAATATTAATAATTGGTTTTTGGGGAAAGGAAATGGCGCAGTATCTGTCTCATATATCGTTGGACACCTGAACCGCGCCGTAAGGGAAGGGATAAAGGAGGGAGTGAAAGAAGAAAGGAAGAAAGAGGTGCCGTAGTGGAGGGCTCCGGAATAATTTCGACCGCCTGGGAATTTTTAACGTGCACTGACATCGCACAGCACATGGGCGCCTTAACGTTTTGCCTCCATAAAAACGCAGCCGCCTCGGTCGGATTCGAACCCGGGAACTCCGGATCACTAGCCGAGCGCCCTAACCACTGAGCCACCGCGGCGAGTGCGCAGTGCGCAGAAGCGCCATTCGTTAGCGGCAGTACTTTGCGCTGAGCTTGACGTGGAGCAACTAACAGGAAAAAAAAGTCTATCTAATGGTTTTCATTGTGCTGAGTTATCGTGCGTGTGCGTTTGGTGAAGTTAATTGTGTTGCTAATAAAAAACTGCTAGCAGTGCAGCACCCTGTTTATTTGGCGAAAGTGCACCAGTTTGCGAGAAGAGCGCTTGCCTCGAGGATCGCGGTGTACCACTGAAGGCGGAGTGCAGTTGCAGTGAAACGCAATGAGTTTGTAGGGATAACAGACAAATTTTCGTGAAGGCGACAGATGAAACCAGCTTAAAGAATGTCTACTAAGACAGTCTGTGAGGAGAACTAGACATGATAAAGTTCACCTCGGCAAGTTCCCCTTTGAGTAGATCAAGACGGGACCGGGTTCACAAAGACATAAATTAAATTGCTTTTCTAGCGGAATCACATTAAGATACTGGAAAGCTTCAAGATGAAGGTTGTCTGTGCAAGCTGAACGAATGCTCCAGTTTTCAGAAATCAAGTTGCGTAGCTTTCAAAAAAAAAAATCTACCACATGGTTTTGAAAGGTTTCTTAGATCTTTCTATTAGCCTTGCGACTGACAAACTTTGAGCGCGATATTTTGACATTTCCAAAGCCTACGAATAAGATCTGCACTGCTTGTAGCCTCGCGCTTACATCGAATAAAGGAGGAAGACGACGTGACGTGGCTTGTGCGCTCGGCTCAGATTTCTGCCGGGGTCCAACGCCCCCCCCCCCCCCCCCACACACACACACAGAGTACACACAGCCATTCGAAATGCCGCTCCAGATAGGCTGAAGACGGGAGGGGGAGAGCGTGGGTGCTGTGCTGCCATTCCAGATGAAACTTTTACAGGCACGCCAGTCGTAAGCGGCTTAACGGCCCACAAATCAGAATTTTTCCTAGTTCAGAAAAGGGAAATATGCTTTTTATGTATGTTTTTATTTCGTTCGTTTACTCCCTGCGATGGGGCTTAAAATCGTCGTGTTCTTGTGATAGAAAGTGATTTCTTTCACGCACGTCGGTTTTTTTTTTTTTTTAAAGCTCGTTGCGGCTGTTGCTGCCCCAGAAAGTGAGGAGTAGGATGTTCTGGCCGAGACTTTTAGGGAGCAAGGGAGGAAGAAGGGGTGGATTTTGTAGGATATGGGCGTCACGTTTCGATGCCAAATGGCGGCAGAGCAGAGCCTGAAATGTTTTCTGCACGCACCATGCCCCGGCTGCTGCTAGGCGACTCAGTTCGCGCCAATCGCCCATACAGAAAGCTTGAGTGACAACGGAACAAATACTTATGTTTTGAGCATGTATATTATGTCAAAGTTTATACTCTTCCGGCATCGCTCTTAAACGGGATAGTATTTAACTGTTTCTTAAAACTGAAGAATTTTATTTAAACAATGAAGTTACGTCGACGTGAATAGTGTCAAAATGGCGAACTATGTGGCACAAATGGCGTGGAAGCACAAGAGAACAAAATTTTAATTGAGTGGTGGCTATCTTATTGTTCGAGAAATAACAGAAATTTTATACACGTGTGCAGACGGCTGCGACTTTATTCTAGAAAACAGTTTAGGTTTGTACAAGTCAACGGCGGGTGCTCTTTCTGTGGCTTAAGACAAGAAGCCAATTAACTGCATTGTGAAGAATCTAAGTGGGTGCATTTCTGCCTGTCGAGTAATAGCAATGTGTTCATTTTATTGGCATGAATTTGAGAAATACTTATTCCGTTTTATTTTTTCATAACCATCGTATTGTTTCCAGCATTCAAGGTTGAAAAGTTCGCACAAAAGCTCCGGGTAATGTATACAGTTCCTTCCAACGAACTTTATGGGATAGTCGTGCCTCGTTAATACGGACACTTTGGTGGCTGATCAAAACTGTCCTTAAATGCAGTCATCCGTAGTAACGAATAGCGAAAAAAAATGTTTAATAAACTTCATAACTAAGGCATACTTATATTCATACTCAATGAAAGGCGTGATGACAAACGATTTTCCAAATCCATATCTGCTGTGAACGTAGCACAAGCTGCAGCGACGTTTTCTTTACAGCCAATCATGCAATATGACTAAAGGTGATGCGCGTCGACCAGTCGCTTAGTGAAAAACATTCAACCACAAAAAAAGACTATCATTCAGGTATTGGCGCTGTCTTACTCCATTTCGCCGGTGTCCAGGACTCAAAATACAGAGAAAGAAATATCTTGTGGCGTCAGTTGAGAATGCGGCTCATCACTGCTGCCCATATTTACGCGACAATAACACATCGGCTCAAATGGGTTCGGTGTGTTTTTGCCCTGTTTATTGTCCGGACAGCGAGTTTCCTTAATGACGTGGCGTTAATGCACTGAAAAAGCTTGGTCCCCAGGAAAAAGAAAGTGTTCTTAATTTGAGTCCTCCATATTAACCGGGAGCGTATTTAAGGGGCGCGACTATATATGGATATAGGGAAGGGGGGGGGGGGGGAGGTTAACATCCTGACACGACACACGAGCTACGAGTGATGCCCTAGTGCAGAGCTCTGAAATAATATTGACGGCGTTAGGCTTCGTTAACGCGCGTTGATAGGGCACAGCGCGTGCCAGTTTTGGATTCTGCATCAGTCGAAATATGGCCGCCCAAACATGAATTTTATCCCGTGACATTCCGATCAGCTGCCGAATGTCAGCCACTTAGCCGTCGCGAAGAACAGCAAAGCGGGTTTGTCTCTTCCTTTTTGTCTGAGGCTTTCATTCTTTCTTTAGCTACTAGCGTTCCAGAAGAGACGAGGCAGAGCAGCTCAGACTTCACGCCAAACTCGCGCGGCGTCTTTTGTTTATGTGACAACTTATAGATCGTCGTTTAAAAAAACCACCTGATTTCTCTGTAGCAAAATTCCCTGACTATATCAAAGGGCTGTGACGTCATCAGCGCCGCAGGATGTCAAAATCTGAGGACTAAAACGTTTGAGCACCTTCAGTTGGACCGTCATCCGGGACTATACTAACTTGACTCACTCCTCCACCATAATCCATCTACAAATCCTCGCTAATTCAATTAATTCACCCATGAAACTACCTTTTTCCGCGCGCCAGTCTCATCCCACCTTTATCCACCGTTCACCCTAATCGATTTTCTGAGGTGGGCCTGATTCCAAATTCTGGGGAGTGCACTGGGATATTTGAGCTTGGGCCAACTTACAAATGCATTTATTCTTTCCGAATGTGGTTAAGAGGGCCACATGTTTTTGTTAATTTTTGAAAGCACACTTAATTACGGGGTCCCGGGCTTAAAGTGGCATTCATTTTCAGTGAAAGCAACATGCGACAACGCTCAGCGTCATGCCTTATTTGCCTAGTGGGCTCATGATTAACGAACGAGTGTGAGACTGCAGACAGAGGCAACAAATTAACTAACAGCTCCTCTCCCGATGTGAGATTAAAATAAGGAATTTAATATCGAATATCACAAGGGAGACACGAAACTAGCTATGGTTCATTCGTATTTGCTAAAAAGTACTTAAAGAATATAGCGACACGCCAGCGTCAATTTGTTCGTACTTCACCGGATGTATCCTGAATGTGCCTTTCTTTTAACAGAGCACGAGAGAGGAACAGCTAAGACCAATTGAAATGAACACGAAAAATTTGCCAAGACCATCAAGAAGATTTAAGAGTATCGAGAGATCTCTTGCTTCAGGCAAAAAAATTCCTGATTCCCCTTATAGTTTATCGGTCCCGTATTATTTATTCCAACTTGCTACCGATTCCTTTGGACCGCCGATTTAAGCTTCGTCCAAGCTCCAGTGAGACATAACATGCTAAAGGAAAGCAGTGGTGGCTCTTACACCAGCTCTTTGAGGTAGTACGTTATTGTTTTAGGTTTATTACATGTGCAAGGCACTGACGTAGGTTCTTTGGTGCAATATGCATCCTTTTTTGTTCCCAAAATAGGAAAAATAAGATGTTTGCCTTAAGCATAGATCTGCTTTATTTGGTGAATATTCCCGGATTCTTTTATTTTTTACGGTTGCAACAGGATCAGTCATCCTGCCTTGGACGGATTCTTTTACGTTCCGAAAAAATTCAGCCTGCTGTGTTTATGTGGTGCCAGCTGGGGCCTTTCATTTTAATACTTTTTTATTGTAGCCCCACACAAATGGCAGTAGATGGTGGAAAAAGCTGCAGTATTTTTATTAAAATGAGGATTTCTTTTCAGGTAATGTGAGAATTTCGTGAACAGGAACGTCCAGGTATACGACGCTAATGAGAGAGACTGGCAGCAAGATATATTCCTGCGTAGTTTTGAAGGTATGAGTTAATGTTTGGCTTAAACTGGCACCTTCCGCCATGAAAAATATGGATAAAAATCGTGGCAGAACATAATGACGAATAACGAAAAAAAATGAAGAAGCGTCAATTTTGAGTTAGCCGGGTAATTATTCTGTAAACACGAGGAATTTCAATATATGTTAATGCGAGAGTGCTTGAATGAACGCTTTTGGGTATGAACGTAAACCAGATAGATTGAAGAGTGATACAGAGAGGAGAGGGACAAACGTTGTGAAAAAGGCCAGATGGAATAAACAAACGACAAACGCGCATTACAATTCATCGCGAGGGGAGAGCAATCAGTTGGAGACCGGACTTGGGATAACAGATTTGCATAATTAAGGCGTGGCGCCGATGTCAGGCATCTTCTAGAATGTGTCTCTTTAATGCGCACCTCTTATTTTTGTCTTTCTTTCGTCATTATTATTCTCCTTCAGCCCTGACCCTCTTCGTAGTTAATGCTGCATTAGTCAGAGGTTTTGCAATGTCGTGTTTTCTGCGATAGCTCGAATTAAAAAAAAATGCGTCACTTGGGACTTGTCGAGTTTGTCTAGGAGTTTAGGGCTCGTATGCGTTGGACTAGTTTGGCAGCAAAAGTAGGCAGTGAAGTTTAAGCTGCGTCTATTATGCATGACCCATTCACAAGGCTGGTGGCGATACTATCCCGTTCCTACGTGAATTCTGTTCGTGATTGGTCGGTGATCCCGCGCGGGAAAGTCAGGTGATTGGGCTGTCCTGGGAAAGGCTAAAAATACGACTTCGAATATTTAGCTAAACACGACCCAACATGTTGGCTAACTTTTCCCTCGAGTGGTTTACAGTAGCTGCGGCATTGGCAATGCTGCGTGGTTTTTGAAAGAAGGAATGCGAGAAAGCATGGCGGATTTGAACCATTTTGTAAAGGAGTTGTCACCAGCATTCGATGAATCAACAGTGGGCTTCTCTGTGTACAGATGGAGGCTCGTTGGCTACTTTAACTAGCCTATTGCTGTCCTCTATCTCTCTCGCTCTCAAGGGCGCACATACATTTGCATGCATGTGTGTTTTTGGGCTGTTCGAAATTTTTTCGGATCTGTTTGCTTTTCTTTCCTTCTTTTATTACCTAGCACATATTTATTGTTGTAAGTCTATCTCCTCCTTTAGAAATTCTCAGCCACTTTAAAAGGTTGAATTTTCACGATAGCTCCCCCGAAAGCCTCCTTCAAATTTAAAAGCGTAACTGTGTCTACTATAAGAAAACCGGGCACGGCAACCAGGTGTTGAAATTGCCTGGTCGCCACATGGTTACCGAAAGGTGTCAGCACTTTTTGGGCCCTAAGCAAACGTAAAGAATGGGGCGCAGTAATTGCTTATTGGGGGCTTGATTTTTTTAATTTTTTATATCTAGGATTGCTATTCGTAGAACAATACTGCTTAAACCACACAAATGAATTCAAGAATATGTACAGCAAGCACAATAGTTGTCGACAAAAAAAAAATTTTACTTTGTTGTATGAAACGGAAAGTTCTTATGTTCGGCTCCCGCTGTGGCGTCATGTTCGACCTAAGGTCCGAACTCAAGTTCAGAACCGCGTTCTTCTGGTTGTTCAGCTTCAGGTTCAGACTATGTCCTAATTAACCTGTCGACAGTTGACGGTAACAGCTTTTCATGATTGAAAACCTCCCGCCCCCTTTGAGACCTGGGGTTCGGCTTCTTCTTACGCTCGCATGTTAACAACAGAGCATTCTTTACAGGCAAAACAATTGTTAAAGGGAGAGACAGTGCAATATTATTACAAGCATCTGTGCTCGTTTCTAGAATATGTCCTTCAGAGCTACTTAGCTACATTTACTTCGCTCCATTTATTACTTACCTATTTACTTTGCTACTTACTTAGATACTTGCTTAGCTACTTAGGTGCATTGATTGTGGCTAAAGGCCTACATATTGTCTTTTCATTATTGCTCTTTGTAAGGTAGCTTTCAATTCTGGATCTCTTAACATGACTAATGATTTCATTTCAGACATCTTGAAGCCCTGATCAGCAGTAATTATTTCTGACTTTATTTGGTGTTTTAGCTCTTAAGCCAACAAAACAAATCTATCAGGCAATGAGCTCTTATCTCAGTCGACAGGATTACATAGGTTTCTATGGCGTCATCAGCAGTCTTCTGCTTTTCTGAGGCCCTTAATAAAATTAAGTCTTGAGCATGGTTGAAGATTTAGTATTGCCTTAAAAAGTTTATTCCGTAACCTATAACCATGAACAAATTTATTTCAGTGTCTCCATGAGCTACAGGCCATTACTACGCTTAGGCTTCGCTGTGGTAAGGCGATGTAATGCTACTGATGATTTACTTGGCTAATCTCTGTCAATGCTTGTTTCGTTCCAACACTGAAATAACTCTTCCTTCAGAGACGCCAAACTCGGAACGTCGTCTTCTACCGTCGCGGGTTCACTGTCGGAGGCTAAGCGAGCTCGTCTAGCCGCATCGTCATTACGACGCTTATCGAGACGTTTGACACGGTCTTCTTCGGTCTCTTCGGTAGGCTGCCTCCTCCTTGTTTCGTTCCGACGCCGAAGTCTGGCTTCTTTTAGCCTAGCTGAATCATCTTTCTCCATAACGGCAGAAGCACAAGGCAGCGTTTCTTCGGTGTCGCATCAGCGTGTCGGCTACTGGCGTCGCCGGAGGCGAAAATTCGGCTCTTGGAGCGAAGCGACGCAGGGGGACGCAGATATCTGGCGAGGCCAGATCTCAGCGTCGGCGCCGGAAATTCGTCGTAGGTGGGGATTGGTGGGGCCAAAAGCCGCTGCCCGTTTCTGCAAAGGCAGCAGCGCTCATTCTGTAGCCTTGCTATTGCCCCCCTTGCCCCCGCATATGGTTCCCGTTACCGCTGAATAGGACGATTAGCTACAGAGAGGGGATAATTGAGGGGCATTACCGACGATGTCTCCCCACCCCTGTCTGGAGACGCCAGTTCGTATTCCCTCATGAGTTTGGTCGCCCTTTCCAGCGGGCTCCGAGTGACGACGCCTGTAGACGAGACGCTGACGCCGAACAAACGCTGCAGCTCGCCTCCCGCTACGCAAAACCGTATGTATATACACACTGCGACAGCCGCTCTCCCTCTGCTACGCATGCGCACAACTGGCGAGTCGAGCGGGGTCTGCTCCACGTCGAGCGCAACGGCGGAGTGACGTCATGCCAGATGGCGCGCAAAGCGGTGCGACCACGGCCGAGATGCAATCACGGCGAAAGTGCGACCATGCTGAAGATGCGAAGCGGCTACCGTAATGTAGCTCTCGCTACAAAAATTGGGCTATCATTATACATCGCAGAAATTAACTCTATAAGGCGATCTTAGATTTCCCACTATGCTTAAGACTTTTATTTCATTAAAGCCCTCAGAAATGCAGCACGCCAGCTAAAGTCTCACGTCCGTGTCTTCGAGCAAAGAAACTTTACCTAGCGAGCTTCTAGCCATTACCTTCGAAACCAAAGGGTTTTTCTGGAAGAAGAAAGCGTCAGTATAGTTCAACATGCGTGGCACAGCTGACCATTAAAAAAAATCTCGTTCACCAGCTATCAGCAAGGTCTTAATCAGCTACCGATGCCACCAACTCCCCGCTTGCTAACGCAGAGGCTCGGTACCTTTGCGCCATAGGATATCGTGACAAACGCCATGCGGCAGCCAACACATCAACCGGCAAAATCGAAAAGTCGTGGGATACTTCCTGCCGGACAGCGCTGTGTTGAACCTTTCCTGCCACCCACCAGAGATGCATAAAAAGCTTGCGCAAAGCAAAGACCCGAAGACAGCAAAAGAAATGCAAGTAAGGGAGGAAAGCTATGAAAAGAGGAGAAATGAATGCTTAAACTGAAGAATAAACATCCCGGCAAACTTCCTAGCTGCCAGAAACGTCGCCACGCTTTTGAATTTCGCATATTAAGACAGGAGCGTGTAGCTTTAGTGCTGCTGCACAGACGAAACGGCCGTTCTAGATCAACTCAGATGAACAGGAGGGCAATCAAAGAATGGGGAAAGGAAAACCGGAAAAGGAAAAGAAACAGGTCAGGAGATCTGAGAGGAGGAAAAGAAGCAACTCCGGAATGCGCTGCGCATGCAAATTAGCGGACAACGAGAGTCTGGAAAAGTAAATAATTGAGAAGAGAAAATCTAAACAATACCGGAGAGAGCGAGGGAAGGAAGCACTTCCCGCGCGTGTTAGGTATGCACTTTGCGCGTTGGGTAGCAGAGGTTTAGTTTTTTCCATGTTTACCATTCTAGTATAGTTGTCATCCAATAGGAGGATGATGCAAGGCAGGGGGGCTGTGTGGGGTGAAGGCATTCGCACGTCTTCATTAGGCGCGATCGAGCTACTGTGCTCAATCGCTTTCATGATATTCGCGATCAGGTGACTGAATATTGCCGCACAAGCCCTAGCATTGTACGACCCGGAGCGCAAAACAAAAGTGAATTTGGGGGTGGCGAAGACCCGACCGCGGCGGCTGCGTTTTTGTGGAGGCAAAACGCTAAGGCGCCCGTGTGTTGTGCGATGTCAGCGCACATTAAAGATCCCCAGGTGGTCGGAATTATTCCGGAGCCCTCCACTACGGCATCTTTTCTTCCTTTCTTCTTTCACTCCCTCCTTTATCCCTTCCCGTACGGCACGGTTCAGGTGTCCAACGATATATGAGACACATGCTGCGCCATTTCCTTTCCCCCAAACCAATTATTATTATTAATAATATTTATTATTATTATTATTATTATTATTATTATTATTATTATTATTATTATTATTATTATTATTATTATTATTATTATTATTATTATTATTATTATTATTATTATTATTATTATTATTATTATTATTATTATTATTATTATTATTATTATTATCATGGCGAAGAGAGAAGCGAATAGCTTAGTCTTAACGCTTTTCACCAGCAATTTTTTCTTAACACATTCTGTCTTGGATGGGCTTTAGATTACTGTTATAATACAATGACGTTCGCTGTTACATCAGCCAAGAAAGCGTGCCCGCATAAATAAGTGTGCGCTTGTGAAAAGTCTGGAAGCGCTTGGTTTGGTTAAAATGTGGCAAGCCCTTTAAATTCTTCATCGTCTGCCTAAAAGAAATAAAAATAAATATCAAAGAAATAATGCCACGAGATTCATGCTGCTCAAAAGTAATAAGAAAAAGAAAGCATGAAAGTAACAATTCCGACGTGGTCCATGATTCACACCAGGGCTATTTCTTATTAAGAAAGCTAAAAAAACCCGTACCTTCACACAGCCATAATTTCGAGCGATCATTTACTCTTTTCAAAAACACAAGGCAGCGAGGGAAAGAAAGGCAGCGAGGGAAAGAAATGTTTATTATGTTTGGGTTGGTGTTTTGCTAAAGCTGCGAACCCGGAAGTACCCCGGGAGAATTTTCAGTAGACACTGGGTTTTAATTGTCTTGTTTTTTATCCGATTGCCACTGTATAAATAAAGCACAAAAAAAACAGCCCTGGTAAAAAAAATCTTAACCATATATGCCTGCGGGAACATTTAGGCCTCAAAGGAGCCTCGCTGCGCTCACAGGGTTGGCGTTTGGGCCGGCACTCAAAGTGCTGCTTCTAAACGAATCCCGACCCGGCAGCAGGCCCTTTTTCGTAAACAGGAACCGGGATCTTAATGAGCCTCTTTTGTAAGCGTCGCATGCGAGTGGGGTTTAACGTGAAGGCAGACAAGCGATGGTGGTTAGCTGTATTTTTGCTTAGCTAAAATTCACCCCGCATGAGAGAGAAAGCATGTCTCTCTCTCTCTCTTATTTTCGCGTTCTAAAAAAATTACAAACGAATGCCATGACTTTGTGCACCACAGGCCTAGGCTTCACTTGACAGCAGGGAACTTGCTTTCAACCAGTGTGCGGGTCGTGTATGGATCAATAACTTTTTCACTTCATACAGTATCTTGGGTAATTATTAGCACGTGACACCGCTCAGATAAAAACAGAGAAAGAAAAAGCGGGAAGGAAAAGAAACAGAGACAAAGAAAGAAGAAAAGGGCAAAACATATGCAAAAAAAGAAACAACGAAAGCAAAGAGTTTTACTGTGTATGGGAGCCTTAATGCAGGCGCTGAAAGATTCCATTCATAGCGCTCTCACGGTGTTTGCCTGTTTTGTTATAATGAACCGGGCGTATGGAGTAGCAGCTTAACTGATTTCACTTTTTTCTTGCCAGTGTCCAGAACTACGAGGCGTGAAGAATGACCGCCGACACGCTTTATGCTTTCGGCTCCTTGAACATGAAAGTGGATACTAGGGGGCGCTCGTTAGTGCAGTCTGAGCTCGCCTATTCTTCGGAAGCACGGCAGCAGAGGCAAAGGAAGAAGGCTTAAAATAAACGAAAATGTGAAAAAACAACCACTCAGAGCGTAGAACGGGAGTTTGAGTATCACGAAGTGCGAGTTTTTTTTTCCCCTTCGAAGAAAGCCGGCGGAAAATTCGCTTTTATTTCTCTTGTGAGATTTCAGGAATGCCCCCATTTTCATGACAATAAAAACTCCAAGTCTTCGGTGAAACAAAGAAGGAGCACTGGGCGTAATTGTTTTCGTCAGCTGTATAAAAAATTTTAGGCTGGATTTATGTTTAGATGTAATTTTAAGAAAATAATACCCACTTATATTAAACAGAGCTAAGCTTCAGAAGCAGTGCTGGTACCATTGAAGGAGAGAAAGCTTACCTGTACACATAAAACAAATTATTGGCAATAGTAGTGTAGTTACAGTAGCAGCATCCACATGAGCAGTAGGAACAGTAACAATATTAGAAGTAGTAACACCAGCTGCACCAATAGGAGTACTTTAAATGAGAGTAATAGCAAAATATTTCTATAGTGGTCTGATTTAAACGCATCCGCGAATATCTTACCTGCAGACAACAGGAACATCCCTGTACACACAAACATAAACTTGAGTGAAGTCAAGCGACTGCAGAAAACTAGGAAGCAAGAAAAGAAGCGAGGAACCGAGGGATAGTTCTCTCTCAAAACACACTACTCATCGTAGTTCAAAGCAAACTGGTATGCTACAAACTGACCTTGCAAGAGAAACTTCACCAATTTCAGTCAGAAACCTTTAAAGTTGCGATATATGTATTTGGACGTGCTTTTGTTTTTTTGTTTTCACGTTGCGGAGAAATATGTTTACGCAGATCGCGTCAACCACTCTATCTTATTATTCAAGGCGAACTGAATATGTGCCGTTTGCTATGCCCAAGAAGACATGCACGACCCTTACACACGATGAACGCACCATTCCTATCTTCTTGTATTTAACGCAGCCCAGCTGCTTCGTTTCGTTACCAGTGTATTCTTTCCAAGGTTCCCGGTGAACGGTGTGAAATATTGGCGTTCAGGGTTCCAGCGAACATGGAACTCTTCTTCGGCAGTTATGTGCACGAGAAATATGACCCCTTCGTATTTGTCAAGTGACATTCAGAAGAGATGCCATGGCATAGTGACATGAATTTCTCCGCGGCCCTAAGAATGCATTAAAATGTGGAGGATTGAGTCAGATCAGTCCAATTTCTCGGTCCAAGGGCAGTGTTGGAAGGTATATCACGCGAAATGACCTAATCGTGAAAGCAACTACCTCTGGCTGGATACCACCGGCCTGAAGTGTGAGAATCACTTCGACACTTCAACTGATATAAGAGAAGGTTATGTGCTTTGCTTACTTCACAAAGTTCGCAAGGTGACTGCTCAGGTAAAGCTGCCATCCGGTCTTTATCGTATTTATAGTTTATTATCGTATAAAGACTTGAAAACAATTTCACACAAGGATGTTAAAATGTTTCAGAAATATACCTGTTCTACTTGAAACATTACGAAAAAATAAATATGGCCAAATGTTAAATGGCGACGCAGCAACTCGTCCTTTCTTCTTTCACGCCCTCCTTTATCCCTTTCCTTACGGCGTGGTTCAGGTGTCCGCCGCTATGTGAGACAGATACTGCACCATTTCCTTTCCCCAAAAACCAATTTTCCAATTTTCCGCCGCGGTGGCTCAGTGGTTAGGGCGCTCGACTACTGATCCGGAGTTCCCGGGTTCGAACCCGACCGCGGCGGCTGCGTTTTTAGGGAGGAAAAACGCTAAGGTGCCCGTGTGCTGTGCGATGTCAGTGCACGTTAAAGATCCCCAGGTGGTCGAAATTATTCCGGAGCCCTCCACTACGGCACCTCTTTCTTCTTTTCTTCTTTCACCCCCTCCCTTATCCCTTCCCTTACGGCGCGGTTCAGGTGTTCAACGATATATGAGACAGATACTGCGCCATTTCCTTTCCACAAAAACCAATTATTATTATTATTTTCCGTTAAAGATCCCCAGGTGGTCGAAATTATTCCGGAGCCCTCCACTACGGCACCTCTCTCTTCCTTTCTTCTTTCACTCCCTCCTTTATCCCTTCCCTTACGGCGCGGTTCAGGTGTCCAACGATATATGAGACAGATACTGCGCCATTTCCTTTCCCCAAAAAACCAATTATTATTATTATTATTATTTCCAATCGTCATTATACATTTTGTTTATGGTTAGAGTTCATTGCTCCTGCCTAAACTTTACTTGTTCAATTGGTGCAACGCGAACGCCTGTCCTAGTGGCGGTCGCCTTTCTCTTTCGCTGTCCTGATTTCGTGGTCGCGTTCTCTATACGGGCATTCACAGACGCACATCCTTAAAATAACATTTCCTTGTTTTCCTTGAGCGATATTTTCTTTTCCACACCACGCTCCGTGTTTAAACAATACAGCCTGGAAGCAAACACCGTGCTTTTTCCGTGATGCGCTTGTCATCGCGCTGAAATGATTACGAGCAATAGCATCTTGATCATCCAGGGTTTAATGACTACTGCAGTGCCGTTCGAACGAACCAGCAAGCATGCAGGAATGTAAACAAGAGAAGACATGGACAAAATATATTGCTGTGAGAATTGTGCCAAACTGCAAATGCCACAGAACGTGAGTACTTGCTTCAGCTATAATTTATTTGCAGATCTGTGTCCTCTTTGACAGCCATACCATGCAGGAAGCACCCAGAACCCCGATGGCCCCAATAAAAAAAAAAGCTCTTGCTGTATTGATTTGATGCATATCAAAATCAATATAGCAGGCCCAGTTTTTCGGAAGACGAGAGAGAGGCTCCCCTGAAGAAAAAAAAGTAAAAAATTATTCGATGTTCCAGGCAGAAATGTTCTACAGCAAAGCAGTAACCTATAAAATGAAAGAAGAGGCACACACGCAAACTTTTCAGACTGCCTGAAGGCAAATAAAACCATGGAACGTAATGACCAATGAGAAACTATTAAAGGGATCTCGGCGGGAAAAAAATTCCACTCATGGAATGTTCTGGTTTGTAAAGGCCGTTCATGCCTCCTCCTCTGAGAGTCATATTCAAGGGTTACCTGTAAAACATTCGCGCCTCGTAGTAACTGCGCAGTTTACACGAAATAAAGTTGCGAGAATAGTGCAATAAATAGGTCACGACACGTTAAACAGTCGATTGCCGCCATTTTAAAAAAGTTATTCCAATTCTAATAATAAAAAAGAACGAACGTTAAAGCAACGAGCGAAAGAACCATGTTTTCAGCATTCTGCGCTGCTAGCTTTTTGTCATCACCTAACTGACCGAAAAGAAAAAAAAATGTTCTGTCACTGTTCTAAACCTTAAAAGCTACGGATTCAACTGACGAAGTAATGTTCGATTTCTGTTAGAAAGAACAAAAAAAAATCTGGAGAAAAAGACGTGGACGAAGCTAGTAGTCTAGCTGGTCTCAGAGCGCATTTTCCGCTCCCTGGTGAGAGAGACTCCAGATAGTTTCCATGTTCTCTGTATTTCTCTCTAGAGGGCGCCACATGCCAGCCGGCGCGCACGTTTTGTTTTGTTGAATATATCCCTCCTCAGTTTGCTTCGGGCTTTCGGACATGACAGACAATTATACTGAGAGTGGACTTATATACTTCAGTCTAGTAATATGGATGCTATCAGAGAGGAAAATTTGCGTTTAGAGTGCTACGATTTCATACATTTCCCCACTTGGAAATTGGCACAATCTTTATTCACTGCGGGTATGTCGGATAGTCTTTTCAACTTACTAGGCTTGAGTGCAAGTTGGCCGAAATGATAAATGCAGCTCAGGAAAAAATAGTACAAATGGAGGCTGCACATGTCCTGCAGTTTGTTTCATTTTCTTTGACGGCGTTCCCTCACGTTGCATTCCTCTTTTAACAAGGAACTCAATGTACTACGTTTGTGCTTGATAGTGGCACCTAGTGGCAACGTTTGCTCCTCACTGACTACCCCACTTCGGCTACTCCACAGGTCACGCGAACAGATAAGAAGCTTCACTGTTCCGCACTTACCGAGGGTGTCCGTAGCAGGCGGCAGCAACGATCCGAAATTTCACAATATCTCATATTTATTAGCAGAAGGCGGTTACGTACCTGCAAAAATAAAAAGGAAGAGTACGTTAGAATACGATTGACACAGAAACGTGGGAACAGTGTCCAGTGTTTGAATTCATTGCGAAAGATCCTATGTTAGCATCCTTTTCTATAGTGAATTTTTTTTCCTTTTTTTATTTCTTTTCTCTGCTGAACATCAGTTCGCCATTTCAATCACGGCAGGGGCAACCGCATTTCGACAGAGGCAAAAGGCGGAAGCACTCGTGTAGCTCCAAGTGGTCGAAATGAACCCGGAGCGATTAATTGCAGTGTGCTATCATAGCACACTGCAATGGGGAAAAAGTCTCTCGTAGGCGTGACTGTAGCGATACAACGGTCTGGTGGAAAATTTGCTTGCGCCTCTTCACACATGCACCAGACGATGCTAGTCTGGTGCATGCTTCCCCCACGCTTCTTTCTTCGAACCAGACATCAGCAGCAGGTATCTAGACCATGAGCACGCACAACTTTTTCTTCATCATTCTTTCCCCGGACTGCTAGCGACTGGAACGGCCTTCCCCAAGAACTTGCTGCCATCACATGCCAAACTATGTTTCTTAACCAAATTACGCGTTTGCTTGCATCACGATAATCATTTTCTTTGTATAACTCGTTCAATTTTTTTCTGTGTTTATTCTGTTGTTAACTTATATGTGTGCATCACGATAATCATTTTTCTTTGTCTAACTCGTTCAATTTTTTGTGTACTTCTTCTGTTGTTAATCTATATGTGTCCCACCCCTTATGTAATACCCTCACACGAGGGTTTTTAAGGAAACGAAGCGAAGTGAAAGTGAAGTTTGTGTCAGGTCTTCTCTCCATCCCTTCATTTTCAGCCCTTTAACTTTTTCCATAGTGAACAGTTCAGGTAGGTTACTGTCATACAGACAGACATGAGGCCTAAAGATGAGGCCTAAAGAGGTAGGACTTCGCCCATTTCTTTAGGTCTCAACTTACTCCCTTTTGGACAGTTGCCGCTCTTTTCCTTTCTTCATCATCTGCTCCCCTCTTTCTCTGTAAGGCTCCGAATATGGTAGCAATGTTGTACCCACCGCGGTGTCTCAGTGGTTACAGCGCTCAACGGATCAGCACGATGACGAACGCGAGAGCCATTGCCCACCGCGGAGGCCGCTTCTCGATGGAGGTGAAACGCTACAGGTGCCCGTGTGGTGTGCGGTGTCATTGCATGCTAAATAATTTAAAGTGACCGAAATTAAACTGGAGCCCTGCAACACCGCGCTTTATTTTTCTTCCTTCTTCACCCCTTCCCCCAAAGCGCAGTAGTGGCCTGCATCGAAAATTTTACAGCTGAACATGGTTTCCTATCGTCAAAACTAATTCGCTGGCTAATACAGTATGCCACTTCGGCTTCGAACAAAACAAACACTGAAGACTGGCCGCAGTGCAAGCGCTGCCAGAAAACAATAGCTAACGAATTCAAAACTAAGGAAGAAACCAATCGCAGATCAGCTTTTCGAACTGCGCTTTGAACGTCTCCCCTGTTCTTAAATATTATTGGCACGAAGCGAATTCTGCTGCGCGATCTGAAACAAATGATTGGCTCCAGAATTGCAGCGGAGAAAGCTAAATAGCGATTCAGGTGTTGCTACTTGACTGAAATCGACGCTGGCCCTAAGGTCGTCTGGGTAAGTTTGAAAGAGCGTACTGAAGAGGGCCACCGGTCAAGCACTATGCTCCCGAGTCATTCAAGCGGGGGACACCTCGTAAGGTCCAGGCAGCGGCAGTGATCCGTCTGTCGAACGGAGGATCGCTGAAGGTAATGTATAGGGGTTCCTTCTATGGGCACTCGTGAAAGGAGAACCCGCGAAGGGTAGGAGAGCGGGCTACTTGCTGACAACGATCAATCTCTCTCTGGCCGGCGCCTTTGTGCTTGCAAAGCCATGGGCCGCTTGTAAGAGTCAGAACGAGTGCTTTTAGTTGCTCCAAACGAAAAAAGCATGAAATAACTATTCGCACAGAAATCCTGATGCTAACAGTTGATGGTCGGGCATCACGATAGAGTGTGCATATCTCGACAGTTGATTTTGGACATGCAACATTGAAGGCTCGGGTAATAGGAAGCAACGGCATCATCCTACTGAAAATCGGATTTTCATAAGTGTGAACCAAATCACCCGCACATCGTATGGTCAGTTTATAAAACTTACCAGACGATGGCACCAAACATTTAGGTGTTTCATGTGCTCTGTATTTTGTTACTCTCCATTGAGCAAATCATCATGAGCAATTCACCTCAACATTGCCAATGACGCGACAATAAGAAAATACTGAAGATTCCCACGAGCTAGAGTGAAGGCTTCAGTCACATTTTTTCATCGAGAAGCTATGCACCAGGTATGATGACCGAGGCATTGTATAATGAGCAGAACGAACAACTCATGGTTTATTTTAGGGTGCCCGAGTCAACACCAACAGGAGATAAAAGGGGTTGACGTCTGCATCGAGTACGATAGAGCGATGCACTGAAAGAATATGCTGGGATAACGTGGCCGCAGTTGGCACGTAAAAGATATGGTTGAAGTTAATTCCTATCGAGGCCATTCAATGCAGGTCATTTGTGGAGCATTTTTTACCTGCATGCCGTGGACTCAAATCACCTGATTATAAAGAAGGATTGGATTTGTCCTGGGAGCAAGTAAATAATAAACGAAAATGTAGAACTCCGACCTTGCGACTTGGTTCACTTGCAGACCAACAGTCAGTAGAATGGGTTCTTTCTTCTAGCAAAACGCTGTAACTAGAGTCACTAAATTATTTTGTTACTCTAGCTGTAACCACACCAGCCGGTCAGGGCTTCTGAGGAGAAAATTCAATATTTGACGAGGTAGCCGGTGCCTACGCCGCTTTCGATAAAACAGAAGTTGAGAATCGAACAGCGTTTCTTGAATTTCCGACCCATTCACAGCTTTCTGTTTTTTGTAAGAGGTTTTGTCTTTCGAAGGATACTCTATAAACTTGCGTAACAATCGGCAAAAAAAATGTTTAGACTTGTTGTTTCGTCCCTGAAGTATACATTTGCCGTGATGCGTGGTCTTGAACAGTTGTCATGCTTCATCACACATTCATTCAAAGCCTTCAGTGCCTTCGTAACCATCATTTAAAACGCGATATCTATTCTTTCTGTGATTGCTGAGACCTGCCTGCAGATATTTCGACTTCCCGCAGATGTCGCTGCTTACATTTCTACAAGAGAGTTGAAGGTACTTGACACAAAATATAGCTAACCCTTTTAACTGTGTAGCGAAGGGGAGAGGTGTCAGCGATGGCTTTAAATACTTGACTTTTTAACTAGGCTTCCTTAGTGCTGCCGATCCTCCCCATACGCTAATCGGTATTTGTCGAACTGTACTAAAGAAATGTTACTGCATGCGTCCACCGGCCATTTTGGGTAATAATATAAAGTTTCCAACACTTTTGAGCTTCTAGAATGGAAAATATATGTCTTCCTGAAGAGACCAGCGTGTCGAAAAAAACTTCATTTCAATTCCGAGAAAGTAAATCCGCTCCTCTGAGCCAAGTAAAAAGCAATTATAGATGAAATTCGAGCTTATTGTTGCAATATTATATTTCCATGCTATACACAGCTGTCCCGTGTGGATCACTAACTTTAATAATTAGTTGAACTGATATATTAGTGACTCACTGAATGCATTCGAAAGAAAACCGAAAATAGGAAAACAATGAGCACATACCACGCGCACCTCAAGGAAGTGTCGTGACGAAATTAAATTACGTAGTGTAGTGCGGGGCTATTGGCTGAAATGAGTTCTCTCCTGTACCTTTTCCTGTATTATTTTTCAAGCGCTTTAAAACGCTGAAAGCAACTACAGGATTTGAGCGCTGTGTTCAGTGTCCACCGCAACGGAATAAAGCAACTGCACACGGAAACGACGAGCGAAATTCCTGCATGCACATTGGGTCTACGAAAGCCCAAATTCAAAGGAAGAAAACAACAACTTTAGATCACTGCAGAAACTACATTGAAGAAATGCGAAAGCATTAGCGTTTGCCGCGACGTTGGTGGCTCCTAGCCGACACCTTTCTACGCCTACTTAACCACTCCGTTGAGATCCGACCGCCTCTTTTCGATCCCCGATGCTACCACTCGACAATGTATACGTTTTTGTTGCTGTACTCTGATTGGGTGTAGGCGTGACGTCATCACACGTATGAATGACGTCACACTCTTATGACGTCTCATGGTCTCACTAATCAGCCACATTATTAATTTGGCTAGTTACCCTCAATAATCGTACAGTTAATTAGTGTTATTATCAATATCATTCGTTAGTGGTATTAATTATGTCATTTAATTAGGATTAGCTTTTACAACGGTTAATTAGAATCATTAATGAGCAGTGTTAATGACCGATGGACACTGATAGACCATTTTTATACCAAGTGTTGCGCTCATTCGGTCATGACTGCTGATGCCACCAGCTGATGACGTCACGTCAGGCGACACATTCTGCGGACACATTTTACGTCCACGTTTTGCGGAAACTTGCGGCGCCGAGATAGCCTAGTTATGCTTTCGCATTAATATTACCTTTCATGCCCACCTACCCAACTTATACTCAACGCAGGTCAGCTTTAGGTATACGGACGCGACGGCTATCGTATATTACCAGGAGATCCGACTAAATAAACCGCATCCAAGGATGTGTGCCGACTAAATAAACCGCATCCAAGGATGTGTGCGCTCAATAAGTGTCCTTGTCACCAGGAGTGCAGATTGTCTGCAGAGAGCAAACGACTGAGTGCTGCAAAGAAAAATGAACGTGCTAGCGCGAATGAGGACAAGAAAAAACCAGAACTAAAACAATAAGAGCACTGAAATACAGTAGAAGGGTTCAGGACCTTTTTTTCCTCGCCAAGAATCAAGATGTGCTCAGTCAGCAGGATTCAATTTTTCATGAACGCTTCACAGCTGCTCGTGATCTGCAAGCTTTTGGGACCGTTTTCCTGCCTACGTCGGCAGCGGCATAAAGCCGGGGTTCCGGAATGGTATGGCCGGGTGGTTCAGGCTGGAGCTTTATGCGCACGTGCCAGTGCTTTTCCTGCTTTTCGCTCCTAAGCTCTCGCACATTTCGCCCCGCAATATTCTTCCTCTAGCACGGCTTGTCTCAATCGAATTTATTAATGCATTGCCATTAGAAGCTGCACCGCGCTAAAGAAATGATGACCGATTTGCATAGTTAGTTGTATATGTATATTATCTAGCAGGATGTGCTTCGTAATTTTTGCATACATTGCTACGCCAAAGTTTTTGTCGTGGCCTCTCTTGGGTCTAATACTCGTGGCGTATAATAAATGCAAGTTGTACTAGTCTTGCGTGGCGCCTCTTACTCTGCATTGACATGAGCACAGGGACTTAGCAGTATCCGTTACTTCCTTGGGATCAAAAAAGCTCAAAGGTTTGTTCAAGGACACGTCATTAAAGAGGCTGGTACACATTGCTGCTCGTGGCTGTTACCTTGGCCTCAAACAAAAGCTGGAGCTGTTGCGCTCAAATCCACGTCAGTCAACTAGGCCTAACTCAGTCTGTACTGTCTCTTTCCACAGGATACCTCACTCACAACTGGATGGGTAAAGGTCGTCCACATTGATTTGGGTAAGTGGCTACACTCACTACACTCACCTAGCCTTGGAAATTTAAGCGTCAATTTCGTTGAAGCCCATGTCTATGCGGCGTAGTAGACGCCAAAATAAATCCGTATCCATGTCCGTGTCCATCCGTATCCATCCGTGTCCTATCCTCACTCATCAGAGCGTCGATAGAGTGGCGTCCCCAGTCCTAACGTCCCCTAAGCCATTTCTCTTTCAGTTCTAAATTTTAATACTAACGTGCCCCAGGCTTCTCGCTTACCATAACCATCAAGCGGAGACGAGGTGAATCATTTCTAAGGGCACGTGCATGAGGGTCAGTCCATGTTTGCTTACCGTAAACATCACGTCGACCACGATCAATCTGGCTCTGACCACGGAGCTGCCTGAGACCAGGGAGGGCGACTAATTGACTAAGGCCAGCAGCGGATGTTTGGAGGATATGCGGCACTGTGTACACAGCGGACGAAAGCAAGCAAGCTCGCATCGGGGCCGCCACTCCAGGCCATGAATTGCTTACGACCCCAGAAGAGCTGCCGGTTGTGGACGGCAACACGGCCGTCCTTTCAAGAAGCGGCTCGCTTATTTATGCGAGCAGTGGTCGTTAGGCTGTGCTCGACGCGAGGCGAATGAAATACGCACTGATCACGGGGTTACATCATACACTGCCGCGAAGGTTTATAGTATTTCTTTCTGCGAACTCAAACCCAAGTCCATGGATGCGCTTTGCAGAACGTTGGTAACTGCTTCCGTTCGTAAGATAGGACGCGGATTACAACTTCGTCTGTAAGTTATACCAGGTGTTTCAGAGAAGGAGGGAAGGTGATAACTCGTGTTTAAAAATAAGGTTTTTGAGGTAAACAGAAGCTTTTTCCGGCATAGTAACGCCAGTGTTGGCGGACGTCATAAAACAGCCGAATCATCTTAACTAGCTAAGTGATTAACTAAATTCTAATAGTTAACTTTTTAACTGTTACCAGTAGGCACCTGATTGCAATTAGAGATTTGTAGCCGGCCGTTAATAATAGCCATATGAGTTTTTAGAATTTCGAGTATGCCATTACTCTCGCTGCTGTGGCACGACAAAATTTGGCTACATCGTGCCAAAATTCATGCACTTTCTGAAAGTATGCAGGCACAGCAACCCCTCCAGTGGTCATAACTAGTCGAAATAGCCAAATTTTGTCGTGCCACAGCGGCGAGAGTAATGGCGTTATCAAAATTCTAAAAACCAATATGGCTCTTACTAACGTTCGAATTGTTATTGCGCTACTCAAGGTTTACAGACAAGAACGACACATACAGACACAGACAAGAACGACACATACCTTGAGTAGCGCAATAACAATGTCGAAGATTACAAACCAACTAGGCCCATTTGAAGGTCTTCTTACTAACGGCCGGCTCCAAGCCTCTAATTGCAATAAGGTGCCTGTTGGTTATAGTTAAAGGTTAACTACTAGAATTTCGTTAATCACTTAGCTAGTTAAGATGATTAACCTGTTTTTGACGTCCGCCAACACTCATATCACTATGCCGCAAATTACTTCTCATTGCCTCAAGAACGTTGTTTTTAAAAATTAATGATCACCTTCCCTGAAACACCTGGCATATGCGGCCAGATAGTTCTCGAACGTTTTTCTCTGCGTGCAACTTGCTCTGCGTTGTTCTAATTTGTCGCAGGTGCTTTACGTGCCTCATCTCGAAAGTTCGTGGGGTGTAAACTAAGCCCGACCGAGGCCGACGGCGGTTTGTGAATTGTGGACCGCCGAGCACGTTCGCGCCTTTGTTGTCGCTGAGTCGTTCATTCTCCCTGGACGCAAGTCAGCCAAAAAACGCCGGGATACTTAATCCACTTTTTTCACTACACCCCAGTTAATTGACGGGAGCCGGCGGTTACGTAGGGGCGGGGAATTGGCGCTTCCTACGTACTCGTTACAGCGCGGCCTTCCCAGCACGAACCTCAATCGAGACGACAGTTCCGGAAATGGAAGGTTCGCCTCCCTCTACGCACTGTCGCCGGCGCTACTCCCGCTGCTGCGACGTCTTCGTCTTCGTCAGCGATGATCGACTTCTCGCTCGGCGGCGAGCACAACTGGGTGTAGTCTACGGGGAGCCTCGCTATCGTGAGCCGATGGGCCTCCGCTCATCACCCACAGCAGCTGCTGAGCCATCCGCGCGCGGTTTTAAAGCGAAATCTGTACAAGCCTAGTGGCGCCGATTTCGGCGTGGGCTGCAGTTTGACCTTGAACGTCCTTGCTTCGCCAACGCCATAGCAACGCATCACGTGACTTCGCCCCGCCGCCGAGCCGAGTCTTCTGCGTCGCTGCGCCGAGGCCACTGCATAGGCAGCGCGCCTACCCTGCCGCCCTGGCAGGTGGGAGTGATTTCGGTTTGTTATTAACGCGAATACATTACTAGTCCCATTACGACGAAAGCCGATGGCGTGTGTGTGTGTGCGCGCGTGTGAGTGCGTGCGTGCGTACGCGCGCGCGCTCGCAGATGGTAAAGAAGATCCCAGCGATGGCATGAAAAATAGTGTGACGTCATCAAGCGGCCGTGTTACGCACACAGGAAGCCGAGTAATGCCAATTCGTTGCCGACCTCATTGTGGCACCAGTTTTCCGGACTACATTTGCATTCGTACCAAAATATGAGCAACGCTTTGTCGCACTGCTTTCCGGGAGGTGCCATACGATTTCTCCTTGCATATAGCTTACATGTGCTAGTCAAGTTGGGCGCCAGCTTTCGACAGGGATTCCCAGTGACGACATATGCACCTTCCCTTCTATGCCTTCCCAGACTTTAAAATTAATTTTAATGGAGCCGTTCGTGCAGCGTCCCGGGTGGTGTCATACGCGCGTGTGTATGCGTGTGACCGTGCAGCGAGAGGGTCCGAACATTTGCAGGCTAGTGTGCAGCCAACACGCAATCACATACAGAAGAGCGTGTTGTCGGGCAAGTTGGCTTTGCATGATATGGAAGAAGTTAGCGCAAAACTTAGACAGAGACCGAGAAGAAACACACCAGACGACAGACGAGGGCTATCTGAGAAGCGCTCGTCTGTCGTCTGGTGTTTCTTCTCGGTCTCTGTTTAAATTTCGCGCTAACTTCTTCCATATCTCGCAATCACATAAACTTCTAGAAAATAGCTTTAATGCATGTACAGACATTGAAACTAAACATTTTGACAGATTTGCCTGTCTGGTTGGGTTTGAAGACTTATAATAAACTGCACATGGAGATGGAGTTGGAGATGTGCAGTTTATTATAAATGTCCAAACATCGCATGTAAACAATGCACCCAGGGACAGTAATGCATTCGCATTCCCACACGTAAGCAGTGGTAAGTGTCTGTGCCGACTTTGCTTCTTTGGCCGCCCACCAAGGGAATCTTGACAGGCTTCATCTCATCGCTAACTTCCCTTCCTAGCTGCAAGCAGCCGAGGGAAGAGAAAAACACAAAACCGACAAGACTGCCTTACGTGACCGATGGACTTCGCAGCTCCGATAGCGAGCGGCGGGTAATATCGCTGCGCGCGCATAAAATTTTTCACAGCCAGCGCAGAAACTTCTTTCTATTTCTCCGCACTAGCATTCCTTCATTTGCTCCCCTTTCTTGTCTTCTTTCTCTCTTGGTCACACTTCTTGATTCAACGCAAGAGCGTTAAGCCCGTGTCGCACTGCGGACACACAACAGTGACGCCAACCAAACACGTTCCCTAGCGAGCTGTCAACAATCTGCCTGACCAACTCGTTTTACAATTTCTTTTCACACCACACGAGCGCCAACGAAACAAGACAGGTTGTTGTGGTGTTATTGTCTCGGTGCGACAGCTTTCGGGAACCAGAACAGTAAACAAACAGCGTTCAGTGGATCCCTTTCGCCCTATTCGCCGGCCGGGCCAATTTTCCGGAGACACCGCACCAACCAAAGCAAGCACTTTGCGGTGATTCACCGCTTCTGCGCCTTTTGTGCTTGGAAACGTGGTTTGCAAAATTCAAAAAAGGGCGTTTCCTTCCGTCGCGTTGTTGCTTGCCGCGGGCGTCTTGCAGGCGGCCACATGCAAACGGTCAGGCTGCCGTGGCCACCGTCGGCTGGCGGATGCGGCCGCCGTGGAGAAGCACGCTTCCTACGACCCCCGTCGCATTCTTGTGAGCAAGTGTACACTCCCGACAAAAACGTCTACGTAGGGAAGCCAAAAGGAATGCTTTGTGCCTTGTGTAGATACTGCATCGGCCCCGATCTCAAGCAGTGTCTTGACGGGGTTGTGCGCGAGAACCACTCGTGCAGGAGCCGGCAGACGAGTGGTGTGCCAGTTGCTCGCGTGAACATGCCACCATCGCTCACGTGCCGCCATGAAAGTGACCTGATCGCGATGATGGAAGAGAGGCGCTTTCTACGGGATGTAAAAGACCCAAAATATTATCGGCGTGATCTGAATGAATCTTCGATTCAAGAGGTCTCTAGTTGGTACCGGATTTCACAGGTAAGCGCCAGTTACCTGTCCTGTTATTTATGAACGTCAGATGAACAAGAAAGCTGTGCCGGAATTTTTTCTTTGAATTAGCAATTACAATAATTTTACTGGGTTCCCATTTCACTGCGAGAGTAATAAGTATGATTATACTTTTTTTATCACTCTGACAGGGCGGTACAACTTCGATAACTCTGCCGAGATTGTGGCGTTATTTGTAGTGATGTGTACTTATGGCGATAAGTCTTATTATTATACTCCAACAGGGCAGAAAGCTGGCCGGGGTGGTAATGCTTTGTGGAACATCGTAGCACAAAATACGAAGTGCGTAGAAGTAGGCGCATGACACAGAAAGTAAACGCGTGTAGCCCTCGTTTATAATTCTCTCGCATAAAGTTTACAAAAGCGCCTTGTTCACGCGTCCTTCGCAGCTAGTCCATCATCCATTTGGAGCGCGGTTTCTTCTGCGGCGGCGGCTCGTGGTCCGAGTCGGAATCGACGGCACAGTATATAAGCTGGTGCTCAGAAGCCGCGTACGGTCCGATATTCTGCAAATATGCTAGTATCTACTGCAGCGCAAAAAAAGTGTCTCCTGTTTCCGCGGCAGTGCACACGCAGCAATCGAGCAAGCAGGAGAGCGCGCGAGGAAGAGCAAATCAGTTTTTTAAACTTATTTTCCTAGTCATCATCATCATCACCACCACCACCACCATCATCGACATCATCATCATTATCATCGTCTTCGTCGTCATCATCATCATCACATCATCATCATCTTGGCTAAGCCCACTGCAGGGCAAAGGCCTCTCCCATGTATCTCCAATAAACGCTGTGCTTTGTCAGCCGCGCCTACCCTTTGCCCGCAAACTTCCTAATCTCATTCGCCCACCTAACCTTCTGCCGCCCCCTGCCACGCTTGCCTTCTCTTGGAGTCCACTCCGTTGCCCTTAAGGACCAGCGGTTATCTTGCCTTCACATTACATGCCCTTCCCAAGCCCATTTCTTCCTCTTGATTTCGTCTAGGATGTTATTAACCCGTGTTTGTTTCCTCACCCACTCTGCCCGCTTCCGGTCTCTTAATGTTACACCTATCATTTTCTTTTCCATGGCTAGCTGCGTTGTCCTTAACTTAAGCTGAACCCCTTTCGTTAGCCTCCACGTTTCTGCCCCGTAGATGAGTACCGGTAAGATACAGCTGTTGTGCACTTTTCTCTTGAGGGATATCGGTAAACTGCCATTCATGAACTGAGAGAACCTGTAGTATGCGCTTCACCCCATTCTTATCCTTCTAGTTGTTCCCCTCTCGTGATCCGGATCAGCTGTCACTACCTGCACAAAGTAGGCGTATTCCTTTATCACCTCGCTGCCAACTGTGAACTGCTGTTTTCTTGCTAGAATGTTGAACATTCCTTTGGTTTTCTGCATGGTAATATTTAAACCCAGAGTTCTGCTCTGCCTGTCTAACTTATTGATCATGGTTTGTAGTTCGCCTCCTGGGTGACTCTGCAAGGCAATGTCATCAGCGAATCACAGTTTTTTTTAGGTATTCTTTATTAACTGTTATCTAGTGGTTTTTCTGGTGTGACCGAGTTTTTCTGAGCAAGTGGCGCACATGTGGTCGACACATGCCAGCGGCCGACAGCGACACGTTTCCCAGTTGTTCGTGTTTATGCGGTGTGATAGGATCGTTAACCCGGTGAAACCACGTTTTTGTCGGACGGGTTGGCCGACTGTTTTATTCGCTGTGTGACTCGACCTTTAAGGGCTGGCGCCGCAGAAACTCTAGCGTCGGCGTCGTTGGCTGTGAGCGATAAATCAACGAAAAACCTCCATAGAGGCAACCTAGGTGGCCTATCTGGCGCCGAGGTTGCTTCTATGAGGGTGTTTCGTTAAGAAGCAACCAACAAGGAGCAACGTAGAAGCAACACCTCATCTTTATCAGCCGTTGACTTGTTCTATCGGAGCATGCAGGTTTTAGCGCGTACATGGGGTGGTATGAGCCATTGTTGTTCGTCTTTTTTGTTATGTGACAGTATTAGGAGCGTAACAACGTTGCGCCAGCCTTAGTACGACTACTGGACTGCATTTGGTAATATTTTTAGAGCCGATTTTGCCCTCATATTGGACCCATTACTTTAAACGAACGGCCAAAAGGTTTTAACTTATGGCCAAAGAGCATTTAAATATTATAACTGTTAGTTAACCGCAACTCTATGCATTAACTGCCTGTCCGATTACCTGAGCTGTCATTTACTTTATACTAACCTCTATGTGCTTTAGCGGCTGTTCCGTTTTGTGCCAAGCGTGAGTCCATGTTTTTAAATTCTATGGGGGGCAAGTTTCGATGCAGAAAAAATGCAAAGATGCTCTGGTGGTAAGATTTCGATTCTCTTTAATAAACCCGAAATTGACGCAACTGATCTCCCGAAGCCCTCCACATCAGCGCACCTCATGGTGAGTGTATGCACTAAGGGTTGACTATGGCGGCCATGTAAAAGAAAGGCGCATAACTGGCTCCCTGAATCAGTAGACACCTCAGTAGCGCTTTCAGGTACGTGTCTGTGGTGTCCGCCTGCAAAGAACTATGCTTTCGCAGAATATTTCGTGCTTCACAATGCCAAAACACCAGCCATTTTTAAGCTGTCTAAGGTTAAAGTTGATCGCATGCAGCGATGGCGTAGAGGTAGAACATCCGCCTCGCGTGCAAGAGGACCGGGGTTCAAATCCTGGTGCCGCGCAATTCTCCACCGGGTTTAAAAAAAAAAAAATCCGCGTGTCGATGGAATTGCATAACCAGGCCTGGAGTGCGGCCTTATCTCGGTGACCAGAACCGACAACGCACTCTCTCACCAGAGCAGGATTTGGCCACCCTGGTGTAGCACTTGGCCACAACCTTCTATGATCAAACCAATTAACCCTCGGCCCTCAGTCCCCAGCGGCTGCAGAGCAACTGACCACGGCGGCGGTCAGACCTGTGACGCAGCGGAGGGTGCTAAGAATCTCTGGCTCCGGACAGGCCGCCATTGGAATCTGAACCTGGCAACGTTTAACGCTAGAACTTTAGCTAGTGAGGCTAGCCTAGCAGTGCTGTTCGAGGAACTAGCGGGAATTAAATGGGATGTGATAGGGCTTAGCGAAGTTAGGAGGACAGGTGAGGCGTATACAGTACTAAAGGACGGACACATACTGTGCTATCGCGGGCTAGAGGGTAGACGAGAACTAGGTGTGGGTTTCCTCATTAATAAGGATATAGCTGGCAACGTAGAGGAGCTCTACAGTATTAACGAGAGGGTAGCAGCTATAGTAATTAGGCTGAATAGGAGGTACAAGCTTAAAGTGGTGCAGGCCTACGCACCCACATCCAGCCATGATGACCAGACCGTTGAAAGCTTCTATGAGGACGTAGAATCAGCAATGAAGAGTAAAATCGCAGTACACTGTACTGATGGGCGACTTCAATGCGAAGGTGGGCAAGAAGCAGGCTGACGACCACGCGGTAGGTGACTATGGGATAGGCTCTAGAAATAGCAGGGGAGAGTTATTAGTCGAATTCGCGGATAGAAATAATTTACGGATCATGAATACCTTCTTCCGCAAACGAGAAAACAGGAAGTGGACCTGGAAGAGCCCCAATGGTGAGAATAAAAATGAAATAGACTTCATACTATGCGCTAAACCTGGCATCATTCAGGATGTGGCCGTCCTCGGAAGGGTGCGTTGCAGCGACCATAGAATGGTAAGGTCTAGAATTAGCCTAGACTTGAAGAGGGAACGGAAGAAGCTAGCGAAGAAGAAGACCATTAACGAGTTAGCCGTAAGAGGGAAAGCACAGGAGTTTAGGATAGCGCTGCAAAACAGATACTCGGTTTTAACTGAGGAAGATGATCTTGATGTTCATTCAATGCACGATAACCTGACATCAATAATTACGGAGTGCGCAGTAGAGGTAGGCGGTTGGACAGTTCGAAAAGATACCGGGAAGCTATCTCAGGTGACGAAAGATCTGATTAAGAAGCGCCAAAACATGAAGGCATCTAACACTACCGATAGAATAGAACTAACGGAGCTATCAAAGTTAATAAATAAGCGCAAGGTAGCCGACATAAGGAAGTTTAATATGGAGAGAATCGAGCATGCTCTAAAGAACGGAGGTAGCCTAAAAACAGTGAAGAGGAAACTAGGCATAGGTAAAAACCAGATGTATGCATTAAGAGACAAGCAGGGCAATGTCATTAGCAATATGGATAAGATAGTTAACGTAGCCGAAGAGTTCTACACAGACCTGTACAGTAGCCAATGTAATCAGAACGCTAATGAGAAAGACAGCAGTGCACAGCAATGCGTCATCCCGCCAGTAACGAAAGATGAAGTAAAGAAAGCCTTAGAAGCAATGAAAAGGGGAAAAGCAGCTGGGGAGGATCAGGTAACAGCAGATCTGTTGAAGGATGGAGGGGACATCGTGCTAGAAAAACTAGCCACCCTGTATACGCAATGCCTTATGACCTCGACTGTACCAGAAGCTTGGAAGAATGCAAACATTATCTTAATTCATAAGAAGGGAGACGCCAAGGACTTGAAAAATTACAGGCCGATAAGCTTACTATCCGTTGCCTACAAAGTATTTACTAAGGTAATCGCTAATAGAGTCAGGGCAACGTTAGACTTTAATCAACCAAATGATCAGGCAGGCTTTCGTAAAGGATATTCTACAATAGATCATATTCACACCATCAATCAGGTGATAGAGAAATGCGCAGAATATAACCAACCTCTATATATAGCTTTCATTGATTACGAGAAAGCATTCGACTCAGTGGAAACCTCAGCAGTCATACAGGCATTGCGTAATCAGGGGGTAGAAGAGCCTTATGTCAAAATACTGGAAGATATATATAGCAACTGCACAGCTACTATAGTCCTCCATAAAGTCAGCAATAAAATTCCAATAAGGAACGGCGTCAGGCAAGGAGACACGATCTCGCCAATACTGTTCACCGCATGTTTGCAGGAGGTATTTCGAGGCCTGAATTGGGAACAGTTGGGAATAAGAATAAATGGAGAATACCTAAATAATCTGAGATTTGCTGATGACATTGCCTTGCTGAGTCACTCAGGAGGTGAACTGCAAATCATGATCAACGAGTTAGACAGGCAGAGCAGATCGATGGGTCTAAAAATTAACATGCAGAAAACCAAGGTAATGTTCAACAGCCTAGCAAGGGAACAACAGTTCACAATTGGCAGCGAGAGCCTAGAAATTGTGCCGGAATACGTCTACTTAGGGCAGGTAGTGACAGCTGATCCGGATCATGAAAGGGAGATAACTAGAAGGATAAGAATGGGGTGGAGCGCATATGGCAAATTCTCGCAGATCATGAGTGGCAGTTTACCAATTTCCCTCAAGAGGAAAGTGTACAACAGCATAATCTTACCGGTACTCACCTACGGGGCAGAAACGTGGAGGCTAACGAAAAGAGTTCAGCTTAAGTTAAGGACAACGCAGCGAGCCATGGAAAGAAAAATGATAGGTGTAACGTTAAGAGATCGGAAGCGGGCAGAGTGGGTGAGGGAACAAACACGGGTTAATGACATCCTAGTCGAAATCAAGAGAAAGAAATGGGCTTGGGCAGGGCATGTAATGCGAAGGCAAGATAACCGGTGGTCTTTAAGGGTAACGGAGTGGGTTCCAAGAGAAAGTAAGCGTAGCAGGGGGCGGCAGAAGGTTAGGTGGGCGGATGAGATTAAGAAGTTCGCAGGCAAAGGGTGGATGCAGGTGGCAAAGGATAGGGTTAATTGGAGAGACATGGGAGAGGCCTTTGCCCTGCAGTGGGTGTAGTAGGGCTGATGATGATGATGATGATGATGAAGGTTAAAGTTGATAGCTGAGTGATGGTGTCGAAAAATGAAGCAGGGTAATTCGTAGCTAAAAAGCAGCACCGCAAATGTAGCTTAAAAAATAAACAGCTACACCCAGAAGCGGATGAGACATGAAAGCTTGAGTTTTTCCTGCTCTGGCACTATTCCAAAGCACCAAGTCTTGTTCATACACATCGACTAAAGAATTTATTACACTATGCCTTTATGCTATCTTATCTTACGCGTCTCGAGAATACAGTAAATGTGAATGACGACAGTAGATCGTGGCACCTGTGCCAGTGTGTGTTTTTGCTGGTCATTTTGTTCCCCTGATACTTATCTCTATACCTTCCCTGCCTCACAATTGCTTTTATTGTACTCAGCTTCTGTCATGTTGTGGACAACAGTCTTGTCGCGTATACTTCTACCACCGTTATAAAATAAAACGCTTATCTACTCGCGGATGTAGCCTCTGTCTCAGCAATATTGTGCAAGTGATAAAGCAACTCGGTTGTAGAGCAACAGAAGCACCAGTGGCGACAGCCATAATGCTTAAAAAGAAGATTACAGCGTCACGTTGAAAGCTGATGAAGGTGCGAATCACGGCGTAATCCTAACACTCTCACAGAGCTGTGTGAGCCACTTTGGCCTGATTGTACGGTGAAATAGTCTGTCGTAACTGAAAAATGTGCGTTCTTTTTCCGCGGAGTAAAAGTTTTATTCAGGCGGATCTGCCACTCGTTCATGATCCAGTAGGTACTCGAATCAGGGGCTTTCTTTTTACTTCCGAAGGCCAGCGTCGAAAGCGTGTGGCTTTTCTCAATGCGTCCATACCTCCATTTCACCATATTCCTATATATAGACTTATCTACATCTGCAAATCATGATCAATGAGTTAGATAGGCAGAGCAGAAGGCTGGGTCTAAAAATTAACATGCAGAAAACCAAGGTAATGTTCAACAGTCTAGCAAGGGAACAGCACTTCACAATTGGCAGCGAGGGCCTGGAAGTGGTAAAGGAATACGGCTACTTAGGGCAGGTAGTGGCAGCTGATCCGGATCATGAGAGGGAAATAACTAGGATGATAGGAATAGGATGGAGCGAATATGGCAGGCTCTCAGATCATGAATGGCAGTTTACCATTTTCCCTGAAGAGAAAAGTGTATAGCAGCTTACCGGTACTCACCTACGGGACAGAAACGTGGAGGCTAACGAAAAGGGTTCAGATTAAGTTAACGACAACGCAGTGAGTTATGGAAAAAAAATGATAGGTGTAACGTTAAGAGATCGGAAGCGGGCAGAATGGGTGAGGGAACAAACGCGTGCTAATGACATATCCTAGTCGAAATCAAGAGGAAGAAAGAAATGGGGTTGGGCAGAGCATGTGATGCGAGGGCAAGATAACCGCTGGTCCTTAAGGGTAACGGAGTGGATTCTAAGAGAAAGTAAGCGTAGCAGGGGGCGGCAGAATATTAGGTGGGCGGATGAGATTAGGAAGTTTGCAGGCAAAGGGTAGATGCAGCTGGCAAATGACAGGGTTAATTAGAGAGACATTGGAGAGGCCTTTGCCCTGCAGTGGGTGTAGTAAGGCTGATGATGATGATGATGATGATGATGATGATGATGGCATCTCAACTGCACCACACATCAGTATACTTACTTTTTCAAATCCCTGTCTCCGCGTCTTCGTGTCTCCTTATCGTCATTTCATCAAGCATCAATTGCTCCATTTATCGAACGTCTACCTTTCCATACCTAAGCTTTCCCACTCCTCCCTTTCTGCACACCTATCTGTCTCTGCAAAGGCAGCTCTGTCCTATATCTTTCTTTTTCTTGCATCTCCGTCTCTCAATATTGGAATTTAGCCAACGTATTCATTCCACCACCTGTCCGTTTCTTCAGCAGGCAATTTCTTCATTTCTGCTTGCCCCGAATTATCACACCTCCTGTTCTCCATTTGTCAATTCCTGCACCTCATATAATCTCCAGTTGTCAACTAATTCACTTCTCCTCAACATATAGCTTAATCTACTCGAAGTGAAAACTCCCGCCTACGCGTTTCCTGCTCTGTCTTCACTCCGGTAAAGAAAAACATCGTTCTGGGAGCTTTTTGCTAAAACATAGATACTGTGCATATATTCTTTTCATTGCTTTAAATTTTTGCGTGGGTTTACTTACAGATACATTTTAAGGTGAGCCGCGGAGATGAGCTGTTCGGGAGATGGAGTCGATACTCAAGAAACGAAGAGGCACGGACTTATTATCAAGCGCAATAGCTCATTAACATTAATAAAACTCATTCCCACGCCTTATATCTCGAAGACACCCGAACTCATTAAAGTAAAACGAAGGTATTTTGACTGAAACTTACCTTTGACTGCCGCGACGTAGAGTAGCAGCAGCAGTAGCAAAGCTGACATAATCCTTCCTGTTCCCAGGACCCTGATCAGGAACCAGTCTGGTCGACACCGAACCACTCGGCGTTATCAGCAGCAGTAACACCGTTCAAAAACAGCAGCGTGGATGGAGGCGCTGTCAGTTCCGTGTTTGCCGGAGATGTACATAGAAGGGGATTTTACACATAAGGCGTGAAATTGTTGATGTGAAAATTCGCCTTGACGAGGCAAAACACGAAATAGTGTTCTACGCGCACAGCAGCTCTGTCAGTGACGTTTCACCACGAGCGATGGTTGTTGCTTCAGCGATGTTGTCACGTGTTTTGCACCCTGTGAGCCACAGTCGACGGTACCAGCGAGTGTCACTCGAACGAATAGCACGGCGGGCAGCAAAATAGAGCCTCCCAGAAGGGAAAGAGGACGCTAGAGGAAAGGGAACCTCTGGCGTCCGAGATAAACACGAGATCGCTGAACCTCGAGAGCGACTTCTTGTACGCAGCAAGCGTCGGCACCACACGCACGATACCGGCAGGCCAAAATGAAGTTCTGTCTTGTGGGCGGCGTTTGCAGATACAATTTAGTCACAGATGTCTTTCGTAAACAAAAAGGCTCTATGTCTGTGCTCGTACACTGCACACAAGTTCTGTCTGTGATGAAATCGGGCTCATAGAGGGAGCGCAAAATTCAGCAACTGCACACATAGATACTCAGCTTGTTTATAAAACCCAGCTGAGGCGTCATTTGCTGTGTCATAGCTGGTTTCCCAGAGGGCGCTGGCAGACTGCCAGCAGCTGATTATTGCGTGTTGCAGGAGACGGTCAGAAATCCACAAACCATCACGTTGTGCAGCTAACAGCGTGGAGTCTCTACCAAAGATGACTGGGTGTTGGTGACTACGCCTAGAGGATGCGCAAAATTTAATCGGGAATCACCGAGGACACGAAGGTATCCACCTACTTCCCGAAGAATCCATTTGGTTTTCAGATAACGAGTGCTATCTGCCTATATTGCAGTGCGCTGAGGGAAACCGAACGGCTCACAAAATCCAGATTACCCGTCTGTCTTCAAGCAAACCAAAACGTCCACATCACGCGTCCGAAATAACGCTCACAAAAGACGTCTGCGCGCACGCAAACAATCTTGGGCTCAATGTCACCGAGAAAAATGCGAAGCCTGTTCACAGGAGAGCGGAATTCTTGAGCTCGTTGAGCCACAATTCGAGGAAACTTTAGCCAACGCCGGCGACACACGCGACTGTCTTAAGAAGGGAGTGTCAAGGAGGAAAAGAGAGCGTGTGAAGGGTAGAACGGGGAGCATGTATTCTGCGTGTGCGCATGCGCAGATCGACGGAAACGCCAGTGAGCCGGGGACAAGAGGAGGAGGAAAAACAATAATGTGGAATGGGCTGACTCGCGAGTACTCGGTTATTTGACGCGGGAAGATTTGAAATATACGGTGCACAAGCCGCCCGAGTCGCCGGAACGCTCATCGTCCGCATCGCTGCTCAAGCTACCAGAAATTGCTGAATAGTCTGTATGTTTATTCGATAATGGGGTCAAGCGAGGCTCGCCAAATGAAGCGCTTGGACAGGTTTTTGAGAGAAGCGCTTTTTATTTTGGCCTTCGAAGGGTGCTCGAACAAAAACTATTACACAATGATACACGACGGTATTGTGCCTGATCGTTTAAATTAGAGCATTAGCTGATATTAGATTATCACACTCGCAGTACCGAAGCGACAATGTGATGCTACAAGTGTAGAAAATGCTTCTTTCAATGACGCACAGGACAATGGCTTAAAGAAAGCTCTTTGTTTCGCCGTTTTGCAGTTGTGGATATGGTAAAATACAAGCGTTTTAAAATAATGAACAAAAATGTAGTTTCCACGCCAAAACAAGTTTTCGTGTGTGTGTGTGTGTGTGTGTGTGTGTGTGTGTGTGTGTGTGTGTGTGTGTGTGTGTGTGTGTGTGTGTGTGTGTGTGTGTGTGTGTGTGTGTGTGTGTGTGTGTGTGTGCGCGCGCGCGCGCGTGTGCGTGCGTGTGTGTGTGTGTGTGTGTGTGTGTGTGTGTGTGTGTGTGTGTGTGTGTGTGTGTGTGTGTGTGTGTGTGTGTGTGTGTGTGTGTGTGTGTGTGTGTGTGTGTGTGTGTGTGTATGTATGTGTGTGTGTGTGTGTGTGTGTGTGTGTGTGTGTGTGTGTGTGTGTGTGTGTTTTGATTTTTTTAATACACCTGCTATCTTTTTGCACCTATTTCAGCAGTATTAACTCAGCGTTATTGGAGCAGGAAAGCGAGAAGCTTTCTAAATGAAGCAGCATTTCTGAATTGAAGGAGTGTTCTACTCCTTAACAAAGGGGGTTGGCGGCATTACTGTCTTGTCACTTGTCGCTTAGACCAGAGTTTTCTAACAACAGAGTTTTCTAAGGAGTGAAAGCTTTAGATAAGCCATTGAGAGCTTAGACGCAAAAACGAACTTTTTCTCTGTCTCATGTGTATTTTATGCCGTCAATAAGGGTAAAGACAGAACGAAGACAACTGCAGGGTAATAAAGAATGCGGAGATTTAGGACACTACTGCTTTTAGGCTTCAGAGTAGCACGGTAATATTTAGTTGCAACGCAGGACAGGGGTAAGGACAGGGGTAAGGGGTAAAAAAAGAGACAGATTCAATCATTAGTACAGAGGGCAAATGTTGTACAGTTATCCAGTTTTGTTGTAGTCACTGGGACAAAACCAAGTGGTGGCGTGATTTCAACTGCACTTCACTTGGCCTTCTGAATGAGTGAGCTCTTCCTCTGGCGTACACCAGGGTGACCTGACATCAAACGGGAGAGTTCCAATAGCGTCATCTTTTCTGCAGAAATGACCCTCGTAGTGCGTGTCCGCTTGGTAAGTATTCTCATTACCTAGAACAGAAACTGGTACATATCCCTAGCTCTTTATAAACAGTAATGCCTAAAAATGTTTCGGGTACTAGCGCTATTAATCCTTATATGTGCAGGGCGGAAAACTGGCTGTTAAACATTGCTTAAGCGGGACCATTGGTCAACGCAGAATTCCCTTTAAGGTTTAAGCAAACTAAAGGCTTTACACCGCGTGTCTGATCGGGTCAGTCTTGAGAGATAGAATACTATCTTCCCCAGACTTCCACTCTTCTGTCATTTTCTTCCCAAGCCTTCGCCTCAGATCCCTAATGAATATAGCAAAATGAGGAGGTAGGGATAAGGAGAACGATAATACCTTGGCGCGTGTTCGCGTGTGTCCGAACCATGGTCTGAGCTCCATTTTTTTTTCCTTTTCTACATTTCGCTGTCCCAGCTCGCGTTCATTTTCCCATTACGCCGATATTTGTCTTCATTGTAACATAGGCGAATTCTTCTGCCCCTCTTTTCTTCATGCCCTTCAAGCTCATACAGTATCTGGGGTGTGGAGGTTCACATGCCGTCAACTGGCAAAATGAATAGTTTGACTAAAGCAGCAGCATGGTTTACCAGTCCGCCTGTGTCCTATGCTGAAATGACGTTTTTCAACAATTATCTGCACATTCTAGTTACTGATATGTTTTTGTAACTTAATAAAGACATGCTGTAATTCTTGAACAAAGCAACGAAATGGCTAATGATAGATATAGGACATTAGGGCTCGCAATCAAGACAGTCTGAAAAGGGCGGTGTCGTTTCTCATGTGAGTTTCGTCAGGTCTGTCTCGATAATTATCTGCTGTTTCTAATTCTGGAGCTCGTTTACCACTCCTCACGTTTCTAATGCCTATATGGTGCGTGATAACGTTTTTTCTGAGGATGCCCTGAAGCCATTTGAGAATAGGAATGTGGCTTCGCTCTTGTTTTCTTAGCCTCTCTCTCCCTGTTCGATTCCTTTCTCTATGCTTTCTGATGGAAATAAAGGTTGTTTAATCAATCAGATCTATGCTCTCCTCTCTGTGACAACACCTTTAACGTTGAGCAATTGATACCGAAAATGAAGAAAAGTGTGTGCACTGATTTTAACATAACAGTTTTCAAATACCGCTTTGAAGTCGTCGGAAAAAGTAAGCAAATGCATATGCAGAGAAAAACAAGGTCAAGCGGCACGGAAGTAGTCTCTGGGAGGACGCTTCTAACAACAGCTCGCACTTAGTGACGGTGTGAACTCGTTTTCCTTAAAACTAGACTCATTATAGAACACTTATATGCTTGGTTCACTATGGAATACATCGTTCCCAGTGTACGAGATGTGAAAACGTTAGCATGGCTCAGTACCTATTGGACTAGACAAAACAGCCAAAAAGAAAATGATAAATTGGAGGGCACATAAGCTCCACCTTAAGTGTATGATGCGATGGCGTATTAGGTTAATTTTCATATATACAGAAAGTCATTCTATACTTTACATTCATAGATTCTTCCCTGTGAGTCCTCATACTTCTCCTGGCGCAGTCGTGCAGCGGTTAAGCGAAACGCCACTGCCCTGCGATGGCAGCTCCTCCTAGCGGTGGGTTTTGTGCACCCAGGTTACTCGATCCCGGGAGACCAATCATTAATTTAACTGCCACCTGCCACAGTGGGCAGTGCGCTCACTGTATGGTGGGCAGATTAAGATGACGCCGCAATGTCACGTGACCTAGGTGATCCATCTGCCTACTAAATTTCTCCCTGGGCCCCACCTGCCAGAGTCATGCTCTTGATTTTGGTAGCGAGAGCTACACTGGGCTACCAGTCGAGCATTTCGCGGTGGCCAGGAGAGGCCAGTTGTGCGCGTGCGCCGTTACCATGGCAACCGGAGTGGAGCAGCAGGTGCGGCACGCGCTTCGTCGCCGCCTCGCCGCACGCCGCTCTATCACCCGAACCACGCGTCGCATGCGCAGCATTGCGTATAAAAGGCGGGGATGCAATGGGCGGCTGTATCACAACGTTTGATATGTATGCAGAGAAAAGAGTCCAGCCGCTGTTAAACGGTGGTATATGCATGAGAAGATGAACTCTTCCGATCCTGAGGTTGTCACCTTGCACTTGGCTACTCAACAAAGAGAGAATGAGCGTAAGAAGGCGAAGGGAGCAGCAGAGATTCCTGAACAGAGAGAGGAACGGCTTGCCAAACGGAGATGTCAGATTGCCGAGCGTAATAGACGGCGCATAGCCGCCGAGATGGCGCCCAAATTGCTAAACGTAGTGACCACAACAAGCTCAGACAGGGGAACGTACCTCTCGCTACGTATATCTGGCATAGCCAACCGAGCTACGTCACTGGCAATTTTTGTTCACAACGCTGACTCCAACTGCACCGACACCGGATTTCTGAAAACAGGGCATTTAACGCTACCGCTCTATAATCCACCGCCCAGAGGGCTTACTCCTG